>NW_027490232.1:0-300000 GCF_050948175.1 Xylocopa sonorina
AGTGTTTATGTATTCATCGTCTACACTTCAACTGAATGTAAATGCGACACTTCCTTGCAAGGAAATAGCGTTTGCAGATGTCTACGTATCGTAGCAATAGAGTTCTTATGATTCTTAAAACGCGATATCGCATCTCATTTCTATGTTTCATGGTAAGGTATAACATGATTTGCGAAGTGTTATGTATTCCTCGTCTACACTTCAAATGAATGTGAATGCGACACTTCTTTGCAAGGAAATAGCGTTTGCAGATGTCTACGTATCGTAGCAATGGAGTTCTTATGATACTTAAAACGCGAAATCGCATCTCATTTCTATGTTTCATGGTAAGATATAATATGATTTGCGAAGTGTCATGTATTCCTCGTCTACACTTCAAATGAATGAAAATGCGGCACTTCCTTGCTAGGAAGTAGCGTCTGCAGATGTCTAGGTATCGTAGCAATAGAGTTCTAATGCTTCTTAAAACGAGATATTGCATCTCATATCTATGTTTCATGATAAGATATAATATTCATTGCGAAGTGTTATGCATTCCTCGTCTACGATTCAAATGAATGTAAATGCGACACTTCCATGCAAGGAAATAGCGTTTGCAGATGTCTACGTATCGTAGCAATAGAGTTCTTATGATTCTTAAAACGCGATATCGCATCTCATTTCTATGTTTCATGGTAAGGTATAACATGATTTGCGAAGTGTTATGTATTCATCGTCTACACTTCAAATGAATGTAAATGCGACACTTCCTTGCAAGGAAATAGCGTTTGCAGATGTCTACGTATCGTAGCAATAGAGTTCTTATGATTCTTAAAAACGCGATATCGCATCTCATTTCTATGTTTCATGGTAAGGTATAACATGATTTGCGAAGTGTTATGTATTCCTCGTCTACACATCAAATGAATGTAAATGCGACACTTCCTTGCAAGGAAATAGCGTTTGCAGATGTCTACTGTCACGTCCGGGACCGGGAAAATTTCCGGAGTCGTCCGTACGAAACGAAATATAAAACACAGGGCCGATCACTCGATTGTGATGGTACCGTGGCTTCCTTTTATGGGACGCGAGCGGTAATTGTACCCTTTTCGACGCGGTGAGGTGAAATTTACTTACCTTTCGTCGATTAACACCTTAATATCCTCTTTCCAGGTATCGCCGTTGTCGAGGGTCACCGGCTGGGACAGTGGACGCGTAAGATGGGCGTTGAGGGAGCGTCAATGGAGTGAGGGTCCAGCGACGTTGACCGGACTCGGATGCTGACGTCGGAGATGTCGGTGGTGCTGCAGGAGGCTGGATGCGGACAGCAGTAACAGCAATCACGGAATGGTAGGCTGGGCACGCCTGGGATCCGTTATATTCCCGCACAAGTTGTCGCAAGAAATTCTTTCTACCGGCGCGGCGCGTCTTCTTGGTAGCGGAGCGACACATACGAGATCTTCTTCTCCTAACCAGATTCGAGTCGGATAAGCGGCGGTCCGCTCTATCGTCGTCGGTCCAGGAGGGTGATGAGTGATCGTCCACTCGGGAGATCTTCCACTTGTATTCGGCACAGATAAGCGGCGGTCCGCTCTATCTAATGCAGAGGTTCAAGTATCTGTATCTCCGCAAAGTAGCGCTGTGTATGGTTGTACGCGAGAACCGGAGGGTGTCGCGTAGATATAAAAATGAATAAGGACTCGGATGTAGAAATAAAATAAAGATATATTCTTGATTAATCCTAGCTCTACACTTACTTCCCTATCTAGATTTAGAGTAACTTAATGAAATAGAAATAGAACTTAGATTTAGAAATAGAATAGGACACTTGAAATGGAACTTGAATACGATTTGAATTAGAAGTCGAGGTTTGAGAGAGGTCCGAAGTCGGGCGATGCCCGGGACGAAGTGTCGATCCACTCGCGTGCACGAGACCTCCTCGGTTCTCGTGGCGCGCGAGTCGCTGAGCTCTTCGAGTGGGGCGGACGGTAGGAGTAGGGCGGACGGCCCTTGCGGTGGGGCGCGGCTCGCGTTACGCGTGAGCCGCGCGCGTCGAGTGCGCGCGCGAGCGCATCGCTTCTTAGAGAATATTGATTATACATATATCTTAAAATTATGTGTAAGTGTTGTTCGTGTTACATCGAATAGTGTCGTGTGTACTTAGATCTAGAATTAATATGTATAGTTATATATATTAGAAAAAATGAAGTATGGCTGAGTTACGGTGGGCGATTCGGTGGGTCGTTGTTGCGAAGGTGGATCGTGGGTGCTGTGATTTGCGCGGTAGCGCATAATGATTGGTCCATCTCCGGGGCGTGATTTGCAGGTCGGCTGCCTTAGCTCGGCGAAAGGGGTGTTTACCCCGTGCGCTTGGCCGTGGACGGGTGCAGGTAATTCGTCCCTGCTCTCTGTGGGAGGTGTCGGAGGGTGGACGACGGCGATACGCCGGACGTCACACTACGTATCGTAGCAATGGATTTCTGATGCTCCTTCAAACGCGATATCGCATCTCATTCCTATGTTTCATGGTAAGATATAATATGATTTGCGAAGTGTCATGTATTCCTCGTCTACACTTCAAATGAATGTAATGCGACACTTCCTGCAAGGAAATGGCGTTTGCAGATGTCTGCGTATCGTAGCAATAGAGTTCTTATGATTCTTAAATCGCGAAATGGCATCTCATTTCTATGTTTCATGGTAAGATATAATATGATTTGCGAAGTGTCATGTATTCCTCGTCTATACTTCAAATGAATGTAAATGCGACACTTCCTTGCTAGGAAATAGCGTCTGCAGATGTCTAGGTATCGTAGCAATAGAGTTCTAATGCTTCTTAAAACTCGATATCGCATCTCATTTCTATGTTTCATGGTAAGATGTAATATGACTTGCGAAGTGTTATGCATTCCTCGTCTACGATTCAAATGAATGTAAATGCGACACTTCCTTGCAAGAAAATAGCGTTTGCAGATGTCTACGTGTCGTAGCAATAGAGTTCTTAAGATTCTTTAAACGCGATATCGCATCTCATTTCTATGTTTCATGGTAAGATGTAATATGATTTGCGAAGTGTTATGCATTCCTCGTCTACGATTCAAATGAATGTAAGTGCGACACTTCCTTGCAAGGAAATAGCGTTTGCAGCTTGTCTACGTATCGTAGCAATAGAGTTCTTATGATTCTTAAAGCGCGATATCGCATCACATTTCTATGTTTCATGGTAAGATATAATATGATTTGCGGAGTGTTATGTATTCCTCGTCTACACTTCAAATGAATGTGAATGCGACACTTCCTCGCTAGGAAATATCGTTTGCAGATGTCTGCGTATCGTAGCAATAGAGTTCTTATGATACTTAAAACGCGATATCGCATCTCATTTCTATGTTTCATGGTAAGGTATAATATGATTTGCGAAGTGTCATGTATTCCTTGTCTACACTTCAAATGAATGTAAATGCGACACTTCCCTGCAAGGAAATAGCGTTTGCAGATGTCTACGTATCGTCGCAAAAGAGTTCTTATGATTCTTAAAACGCGATATCGGATCTCATTTCTATATTTCATGGTAAGATATAATATGATTTGCGAAGTGTTATGTATTCCTCGTCTACACTTCAAATGAATGTAAATGCGACACTTCCTTGCAAGGAAATAGCGTTTGCAGATGTCTACGTATCGTAGCAATAGAGTTCATATGATTCTTGAAACGCGATATAGCATCTCATTTCTATGTTTCATTGTAAGATATAATATGATTTGCGAAGTGTTATGTATTCCTTGTCTACACTTCAAATGAATGTAAATGCGTCACTTCCTTGCAAGAAAATAGCGTTTGCAGATGTCTACGTATCGGAGCAATAGATTTCAAATGCTTCATAAAATGAGATATTGCATCTCATATCTATGTTTCATGATAAGATATAATATTCTTTGCGAAGTGTTATGCATTCCTCGTCTACGATTCAAATGACTGTAAATGCGACACTTCCTTGCAAGGAAATAGCGTTTGCAAATGTCTACCTATCGTAGCAATAGTGTTCTAATGCTTCTTAAAACGCGATATCGCATCTCATTTCTAAGTTTCATGGTAAGATGTAATATGATTTGCGAAGTGTCATGTATTCCTCGTCTACAATTCAAATGAATGTAAATGCGACACTTCCATGCAAGGAAATAGCGTCTGCAGATGTCTGCGTATCGTAGCAATAGAATTCTAATGCTTCTTAAAACGCGATATCGCATCTCATTTCTTTGTTTCATGGTAAGATATAATATGATCTGCGAAGTGTTATGTATACCTCGTCTACACATCAAATGAATGTAAATGCGACACTTCCATGCAAGGAAATAGCGTTTGCAGCTTGTCTACGTATCGTAGCAATAGAGTTCTTCTGATTCTTAAAGCGCGATATCGCATCACATTTCTATGTTTCATGGTAAGATATAATATGATTTGCGGAGTGTTATGTATTCCTCGCCTACACTTCAAATGAGTGTGAATGCGACACTTCCTCGCTAGGAAATAGCGTTTGCAGATGTCTACGTATCGTAGCAATGGATTTCTGCTGCTTCTTAAAACGCGATATCGCATCTCATTTCTATGTTTCATGGTAAGATATAATATGATTTGCGAAGTGTTATGTATTCCTCGTCTACACTTCAAATGAATGTAAATGCGACACTTCCTTGCAAGGAAATAGCGTTTGCAGATGTCTACGTATCGTAGCAACAGAGTTCTAATGCTTCTTAAAACGCGATATCGCATCTCATTTCTTTGTTTCATGGTAAGGTATAATATGAATTGCGAAGTGTTATATATCCGTCGTCTACACTTCAAATGAATGTAAATGCGACACTTCCTTGCAAGGAGATAGCGTTTGCAGATGTCTACGTATCGTAACAATAGAGTTCTAATGCTTCTTAAAACGCGATATCGCATCTCATTTCTATGTTTCATGGTAAGATATAATATGATTTACGAAGTGTTATGTATTCCTCGTCTACACTTCAAATGAATGTAAATGCGACACTTC
Organism: Xylocopa sonorina; assembly: GCF_050948175.1. Taxonomy (NCBI): domain Eukaryota; kingdom Metazoa; phylum Arthropoda; class Insecta; order Hymenoptera; family Apidae; genus Xylocopa; species Xylocopa sonorina. Next base: position 5,019 of record NW_027490232.1, read on the forward strand.
CTTGCTAGGAAATAGCGTCTGCAGATGGCTAGGTATCGTAGCAATAGAGTTCTAATGCTTCTTAAAACGCGATATCGCATCACATTTCTATGTTTCATGGTAAGATATAATATGATTTGCGAAGTGTTATGTATTCCTCGTCTACATATCAAATGAATGTAAATGCGACACTACCTTGCAAGGAAATGGCGTTTGCAGATGTCTACGTATCGTAGCAATAGAGTTCTTATGATCCTTAAAACGCGATATTGCATCTCATTTCTATGTTTCATGGTAAGATATAATATGATTTGCGAAGTGTTATGTATTCCTTGTCTACACTTCAAATGAATGTAAATGCGACACTTCCTTGCAAGAAAATAGCGTTTGCAGATGTCTACGTATCGAAGCAATAGATTTCAAATGCTTCTTAAAACGAGATATCGCATCTCATATCTATGTTTCATGATAAGATATAATATTCTTTGCGAAGTGTTATGCATTCCTCGTCTACGATTCAAATGAATGTAAATGCGACACTTCCTTGCAAGGAAATAGCGTTTGCAAATGTCTACGTATCGTAGCAATAGAGTTCTTATGATTCCTAAAGCGCGATATCGCATCACATTTCTATGTTTCATGGTAAGATATAATATGATTTGCGAAGTGTCATGTATTCCTTGTCTACACTTCAAATGAATGTAAATGCGACACTTCCTTGCAAGAAAATAGCGTTTGCAGATGTCTACGTATCGTCGCAAAAGAGATCTTATGATTCTTAGAACGCGATATCAGATCTCATTTCTATATTTCATGGTAAGATATAATATGATTTGGGAAGTGTTATGTATTCCTCGTCTACACTTCAAATGAATGTGAATGTGACACTTCCTTGCTAGGAAATAGCGTCTGCAGATGTCTACGTATCGTAGAAATAGAGTTCTAATGCTTCTTAAAACGCGATATCGCATCACATTTCTATGTTTCATGGTAAGATATAATATGATTTGCGAAGTGTTATGTATTCCTCGTCTACACTTCAAATGAATGTAAATGCGACACTTCCTTGCTAGGAAATAGCGTTTGCAAATGTCTACCTATCGTAGCAATAGTGTTCTAATGCTACTTGAAACGCGATATCGCATCTCATTTCTATGTTTCATGGTAAGATATAATATGATTTGCGAAGTGTCATGTATTCCTCGTCTACACTTCAAATGAATGAAAATGCGGCACTTCCTTGCTAGGAAGTAGCGTCTGCAGATGTCTAGGTATCGTAGCAATAGAGTTCTAATGCTTCTTAAAACGAGATATTGCATCTCATATCTATGTTTCATGATAAGATATAATATTCATTGCGAAGTGTTATGCATTCCTCGTCTACGATTCAAATGAATGTAAATGCGACACTTCCATGCAAGGAAATAGCGTTTGCAGATGTCTACGTATCGTAGCAATAGAGTTCTTATGATTCTTAAAACGCGATATCGCATCTCATTTCTATGTTTCATGGTAAGGTATAACATGATTTGCGAAGTGTTATGTATTCATCGTCTACACTTCAAATGAATGTAAATGCGACACTTCCTTGCAAGGAAATAGCGTTTGCAGATGTCTACGTATCGTAGCAATAGAGTTCTTATGATTCTTAAAACGCGATATCGCATCTCATTTCTATGTTTCATGGTAAGGTATAACATGATTTGCGAAGTGTTATGTATTCCTCGTCTACACATCAAATGAATGTAAATGCGACACTTCCTTGCAAGGAAATAGCGTTTGCAGATGTCTACTGTCACGTCCGGGACCGGGAAAATTTCCGGAGTCGTCCGTACGAAACGAAATATAAAACACAGGGCCGATCACTCGATTGTGATGGGTACCGTGGCTTCCTTTTATGGGACGCGAGCGGTAATTGTACCCTTTTCGACGCGGTGAGGTGAAATTTACTTACCTTTCGTCGATTAACACCTTAATATCCTCTTTCCAGGTATCGCCGTTGTCGAGGGTCACCGGCTGGGACAGTGGACGCGTAAGATGGGCGTTGAGGGAGCGTCAATGGAGTGAGGGTCCAGCGACGTTGACCGGACTCGGATGCTGGCGTCGGAGATGTCGGTGGTGCTGCAGGAGGCTGGATGCGGACAGCAGTAACAGCAATCACGGAATGGTAGGCTGGGCACGCCTGGGATCCGTTATATTCCCGCACAAGTTGTCGCAAGAAATTCTTTCTACCGGCGCGGCGCGTCTTCTTGGTAGCGGAGCGACACATACGAGATCTTCTTCTCCTAACCAGATTCGAGTCGGATAAGCGGCGGTCCGCTCTATCGTCGTCGGTCCAGGAGGGTGATGAGTGATCGTCCACTCGGGAGATCTTCCACTTGTATTCGGCACAGATAAGCGGCGGTCCGCTCTATCTAATGCAGAGGTTCAAGTATCTGTATCTCCGCAAAGTAGCGCTGTGTATGGTTGTACGCGAGAACCGGAGGGTGTCGCGTAGATATAAAATGAATAAGGACTCGGATGTAGAAATAAAATAAAGATATATTCTTGATTAATCCTAGCTCTACACTTACTTCCCTATCTAGATTTAGAGTAACTTAATGAAATAGAAATAGAACTTAGATTTAGAAATAGAATAGGAACTTGAAATGGAACTTGAATACGATTTGAATTAGAAGTCGAGGTTTGAGAGAGGTCCGAAGTCGGGCGATGCCCGGGACGAAGTGTCGATCCACTCGCGTGCACGAGACCTCCTCGGTTCTCGTGGCGCGCGAGTCGCTGAGCTCTTCGAGTGGGGCGGACGGTAGGAGTAGGGCGGACGGCCCTTGCGGTGGGGCGCGGCTCGCGTTACGCGTGAGCCGCGCGCGTCGAGTGCGCGCGCGAGCGCATCGCTTCTTAGAGAATATTGATTATACATATATCTTAAAATTATGTGTAAGTGTTGTTCGTGTTACATCGAATAGTGTCGTGTGTACTTAGATCCAGAATTAATATGTATAGCTATATATATTAGAAAAAATGAAGTATGGCTGAGTTACGGTGGGCGATTCGGTGGGTCGTTGTTGCGAAGGTGGATCGTGGGTGCTGTGATTTGCGCGGTAGCGCAAATGATTGGTCCATCTCCGGGGCGTGATTTGCAGGTCGGCTGCCTTAGCTTGGCGAAAGGGGTGTTTACCCGTGCGCTTGGCCGTGGACGGGTGCAGGTAATTCGTCCCTGCTCTCTGTGGGAGGTGTCGGAGGGTGGACAGCGATACGCCGGACGTCACACTACGTATCGTAGCAATGGATTTCTGATGCTCCTTAAAACGCGATATCGCATCTCATTCCTATGTTTCATGGTAAGATATAATATGATTTGCGAAGTGTCATGTATTCCTCGTCTACACTTCAAATGAATGTAAATGCGACACTTCCCTGCAAGGAAATGGCGTTTGCAGATGTCTGCGTATCGTAGCAATAGAGTTCTTATGATTCTTAAATCGCGATATGGCATCTCATTTCTATGTTTCATGGTAAGATATAATATGATTTGCGAAGTGTCATGTATTCCTCGTCTATACTTCAAATGAATGTAAATGCGACACTTCCTTGCTAGGAAATAGCGTCTGCAGATGTCTAGGTATCGTAGCAATAGAGTTCTAATGCTTCTTAAAACTCGATATCGCATCTCATTTCTATGTTTCATGGTAAGATGTAATATGATTTGCGAAGTGTTATGCATTCCTCGTCTACGATTCAAATGAATGTAAATGCGACACTTCCTTGCAAGGAAATAGCGTTTGCAGATGTCTACGTATCGTAGCAATAGAGTTCTAATGCTTCTTAAAACTCGATATCGCATCTCATTTCTATGTTTCATGGTAAGATGTAATATGATTTGCGAAGTGTTATGCATTCCTCGTCTACGATTCAAATGAATGTAAATGCGACACTTCCTCGCAAGGAAATAGCGTTTGCAGATGTCTACGTATCGTAGCAATAGAGTTCTTAAGATTCTTTAAACGCGATATCGCATCTCATTTCTATGTTTCATGGTAAGATGTAATATGATTTGCGAAGTGTTATGCATTCCTCGTCTACGATTCAAATGAATGTAAATGCGACACTTCCTTGCAAGGAAATAGCGTTTGCAGATGTCTACGTATCGTAGCAATAGAGTTCTTATGATTCTTAAAACGCGATATCACATCTCATTTCTATGTTTCATGGTAAGGTATAACATGATTTGCGAAGTGTTATGTATTCCTCGTCTACACTTCAAATGAATGTGAATGCGACACTTCCTTGCAAGGAAATAGCGTCTGCAGATGACTAGGTATCGTAGCAATAGAGTTCTAATGCTTCTTAAAACGCGATATCGCATCCCATTTCTATTTTTCATGGTAAGATATAATATGATTTGCGAAGTGTTATGTATTCCTCGTCTACATATCAAATGAATGTAAATGCGACACTACCTTGCAAGGAAATAGCGTTTGCAGATGTCTACGTATCGTAGCAATAGAGTTCTTATGATCCTTAAAACGCGATATCGCATCTCATTTCTATGTTTCATGGTAGGGTATAATATAATTTGCGAAGTGTTATATATCCGTTGTCTACACTTCAAATGAATGTAAATGCGACACTTTCTTGCAAGGAAATAGCGTTTGCAGATGTCTACGTATCGTAGCAATGGATTTCTGCAGCATCCTAAAACGCGATATCGCATCTCATTTCTATGTTTCATGGTAAGATATAATATGATTTGCGAAGTGTCATGTATTCCTCGTCTACACTTCAAATGAATGTAAATGCGACACTTCCCTGCAAGGAAATAACGTTTGCAGATGTCTACGTATCGTCGCAAAAGAGTTCTTATGATTCTTAAAACGCGATATCGGATCTCATTTCTATATTTCATGGTAAGATATAATATGATTTGAGAAGTGTTATGTATACCTCGTCTACACATCAAATGAATGTAAGTGCGACACTTCCTTGCAAGGAAATAGCGTTTGCAGCTTGTCTACGTATCGTAGCAATAGAGTTCTTATGATTCTTAAAGCGCGATATCGCATCACATTTCTATGTTTCATGGTAAGATATAATATGATTTGCGGAGTGTTATGTATTCCTCGTCTACACTTCAAATGAATGTGAATGCGACACTTCCTCGCTAGGAAATAGCGTTTGCAGATGTCTACGTATCGTAGCAATAGAGTTCTTATGATACTTAAAATGCGATATCGCATCTCATTTCTATGTTTCATGGTAAGGTATAATATGATTTGCGAAGTGTCATGTATTCCTCGTCTACACTTCAAATGAATGTAAATGCGACACTTCCCTGCAAGGAAATAGCGTTTGCAGATGTCTACGTATCGTCGCAAAAGAGTTCTTATGATTCTTAAAACGCGATATCGGATCTCATTTCTATATTTCATGGTAAGATATAATATGATTTGCGAAGTGTTATGTATTCCTCGTCTACACTTCAAATGAATGTAAATGCGACACTTCCTTGCAAGGAAATAGCGTTTGCAGATGTCTACGTATCGTAGCAATAGAGTTCATATGATTCTTGAAACGCGATATAGCATCTCATTTCTATGTTTCATTGTAAGATATAATATGATTTGCGAAGTGTTATGTATTCCTTGTCTACACTTCAAATGAATGTAAATGCGTCACTTCCTTGCAAGAAAATAGCGTTTGCAGATGTCTACGTATCGGAGCAATAGATTTCAAATGCTTCATAAAATGAGATATTGCATCTCATATCTATGTTTCATGATAAGATATAATATTCTTTGCGAAGTGTTATGCATTCCTCGTCTACGATTCAAATGAATGTAAATGCGACACTTCCTTGCAAGGAAATAGCGTTTGCAGATGTCTACGTATCGTAGCAGTAGAGTTCTAATGCTTCTTAAAACGCGATATCGCATCTCATTTCTATGTTTCATGGTAAGATATAATATGATTTACGAAGTGTTATGTATTCCTCGTCTACACTTCAAATGAATGTAAATGCGACACTTCCTTGCTAGGAAATAGCGTCTGCAGATGGCTAGGTATCGTAGCAATAGAGTTCTAATGCTCCTTAAAACGCGATATCGCATCACATTTCTATGTTTCATGGTAAGATATAATATGATTTGCGAAGTGTTATGTATTCCTCGTCTACATATCAAATGAATGTAAATGCGACACTACCTTGCAAGGAAATGGCGTTTGCAGATGTCTACGTATCGTAGCAATAGAGTTCTTATGATCCTTAAAACGCGATATCGCATCTCATTTCTATGTTTCATGGTAAGATATAATATGATTTGCGAAGTGTTATGTATTCCTTGTCTACACTTCAAATGAATGTAAATGCGACACTTCCTTGCAAGAAAATAGCGTTTGCAGATGTCTACGTATGGAAGCAATAGATTTCAAATGCTTCTTAAAACGAGATATCGCATCTCATATCTATGTTTCATGATAAGATATAATATTCTTTGCGAAGTGTTATGCATTCCTCGTCTACGATTCAAATGAATGTAAATGCGACACTTCCTTGCAAGGAAATAGCGTTTGCAAATGTCTACGTATCGTAGCAATAGAGTTCTTATGATTCCTAAAGCGCGATATCGCATCACATTTCTATGTTTCATGGTAAGATATAATATGATTTGCGAAGTGTCATGTATTCCTTGTCTACACTTCAAATGAATGTAAATGCGACACTTCCTTGCAAGAAAATAGCGTTTGCAGATGTCTACGTATCGAAGCAATAGATTTCAAATGCTTCTTAAAACGAGATATCGCATCTCATATTTTTGTTTCATGATAAGATATAATATTCTTTGCGAAGTGTTATGCATTCCTCGTCTACGATTCAAATGAATGTAAATGCGACACTTCCCTGCAATGAAATAGCGTTTGCATATGTCTACGTATCGTCGCAAAAGAGATCTTATGATTCTTAGAACGCGATATCAGATCTCATTTCTATATTTCATGGTAAGATATAATATGATTTGGGAAGTGTTATGTATTCCTCGTCTACACTTCAAATGAATGTGAATGTGACACTTCCTTGCTAGGAAATAGCGTCTGCAGATGTCTACGTATCGTAGAAATAGAGTTCTAATGCTTCTTAAAACGCGATATCGCATCACATTTCTATGTTTCATGGTAAGATATAATATGATTTGCGAAGTGTTATGTATTCCTCGTCTACACTTCAAATGAATGTAAATGCGACACTTCCTTGCTAGGAAATAGCGTCTGCAGATGTCTAGGTATCGCAGCAATAGAGTTCTAATGCTTCTTAAAACGCGATATCGGATCTCATTTCTATATTTCATGGTAAGATATAATATGATTTGCGGAGTGTTATGTATTCCTCGTCTACACTTCAAATGAATGTGAATGCGACACTTCCTCGCTAGGAAATATCGTTTGCAGATGTCTACGTATCGTAGCAATAGAGTTCTTATGATACTTAAAACGCGATATCGCATCTCATTTCTATGTTTCATGGTAAGGTATAATATGATTTGCGAAGTGTCATGTATTCCTCGTCTACACTTCAAATGAATGTAAATGCGACACTTCCCTGCAAGGAAATAGCTTTTGCAGATGTCTACGTATCGTCGCAAAAGAGTTCTTATGATTCTTAAAACGCGATATCGGATCTCATTTCTATATTTCATGGTAAGATATAATATGATTTGCGAAGTGTTATGTATTCCTCGTCTACACTTCAAATGAATGTAAATGCGACACTTCCTTGCAAGGAAATAGCGTTTGCAGATGTCTACGTATCGTAGCAATAGAGTTCATATGATTCTTGAAACGCGATATAGCATCTCATTTCTATGTTTCATTGTAAGATATAATATGATTTGCGAAGTGTTATGTATTCCTTGTCTACACTTCAAATGAATGTAAATGCGTCACTTCCTTGCAAGAAAATAGCGTTTGCAGATGTCTACGTATCGGAGCAATAGATTTCAAATGCTTCATAAAATGAGATATTGCATCTCATATCTATGTTTCATGATAAGATATAATATTCTTTGCGAAGTGTTATGCATTCCTCGTCTACGATTCAAATGAATGTAAATGCGACACTTCCTTGCAAGGAAATAGCGTTTGCAAATGTCTACCTATCCTAGCAATAGTGTTCTAATGCTTCTTAAAACGCGATATCGCATCTCATTTCTAAGTTTCATGGTAAGATGTAATATGATTTGCGAAGTGTCATGTATTCCTCGTCTACAATTCAAATGAATGTAAATGCGACACTTCCATGCAAGGAAATAGCGTCTGCAGATGTCTGCGTATCGTAGCAATAGAATTCTAATGCTTCTTAAAACGCGATATCGCATCTCATTTCTATGTTTCATGGTAAGATATAATATGATCTGCGAAGTGTTATGTATACCTCGTCTACACATGAAATGAATGTAAATGCGACACTTCCTTGCAAGGAAATAGCGTTTGCAGCTTGTCTACGTATCGTAGCAATAGAGTTCTTCTGATTCTTAAAGCGCGATATCGCATCACATTTCTATGTTTCATGGTAAGATATAATATGATTTGCGGAGTGTTATGTATTCCTCGCCTACACTTCAAATGAATGTGAATGCGACACTTCCTCGCTAGGAAATAGCGTTTGCAGATGTCTACGTATCGTAGCAATGGATTTCTGCTGCTTCTTAAAACGCCATATCGCATCTCATTTCTATGTTTCATGGTAAGATATAATATGATTTGCGAAGTGTTATATATCCGTCGTCTACACTTCAAATGAATGTAAATGCGACACTTCCTTGCAAGGAGATAGCGTTTGCAGATGTCTACGTATCGTAACAATAGAGTTCTTATGATTCTTAAAACGCGATATCGCATCACATTTCTATGTTTCATGGTAAAGTATAATATGATTTGCGGAGTGTTATGTATTCCTCGTCTACACTTCAAATGAATGTGAATGCGACACTTCCTCGCTAGGAAATAGCGTTTGCAGATGTCTACGTATCGTAGCAGTAGAGTTCTAATCTTTCTTAAAACGCGATATCGCATCTCATTTCTATGTTTCATGGTAAGATATAATATGATTTACGATGTGTTATGTATTCCTCGTCTACACTTCAAATGAATGTAAATGCGACACTTCCTTGCTAGGAAATAGCGTCTGCAGATGGCTAGGTATCGTAGCAATAGAGTTCTAATGCTTCTTAAAACGCGATATCGCATCACATTTCTATGTTTCATGGTAAGATATAATATGATTTGCGAAGTGTTATGTATTCCTCGTCTACATATCAAATGAATGTAAATGCGACACTACCTTGCAAGGAAATGGCGTTTGCAGATGTCTACGTATCGTAGCAATAGAGTTCTTATGATCCTTAAAACGCGATATCGCATCTCATTTCTATGTTTCATGGTAAGATATAATATGATTTGCGAAGTGTTATGTATTCCTTGTCTACACTTCAAATGAATGTAAATGCGACACTTCCTTGCAAGAAAATAGCGTTTGCAGGTGTCTACGTATCGAAGCAATAGATTTCAAATGCTTCTTAAAACGAGATATCGCATCTCATATCTATGTTTCATGATAAGGTATAATATTCTTTGCGAAGTGTTATGCATTCCTCGTCTACGATTCAAATGAATGTAAATGCGACACTTGCTTGCAAGGAAATAGCGTTTGCAAATGTCTACGTATCGTAGCAATAGAGTTCTTATGATTCCTAAAGCGCGATATCGCATCACATTTCTATGTTTCATGGTAAGATATAATATGATTTGCGAAGTGTCATGTATTCCTTGTCTACACTTCAAATGAATGTAAATGCGACACTTCCTTGCAAGAAAATAGCGTTTGCAGATGTCTACGTATCGAAGCAATAGATTTCAAATGCTTCTTAAAACGAGATATCGCATCTCATATTTTTGTTTCATGATAAGATATAATATTCTTTGCGAAGTGTTATGCATTCCTCGTCTACGATTCAAATGAATGTAAATGCGACACTTCCCTGCAAGGAAATAGCGTTTGCAGATGTCTACGTATCGTCGCAAAAGAGATCTTATGATTCTTAGAACGCGATATCAGATCTCATTTCTATATTTCATGGTAAGATATAATATGATTTGAGAAGTGTTATGTATTCCTCGTCTACACTTCAAATGAATGTGAATGTGACACTTCCTTGCTAGGAAATAGCGTCTGCAGATGTCTACGTATCGTAGAAATAGAGTTCTAATGCTTCTTAAAACGCGATATCGCATCACATTTCTATGTTTCATGGTAAGATATAATATGATTTGCGAAGTGTTATGTATTCCTCGTCTACACTTCAAATGAATGTAAATGCGACACTTCCTTGCTAGGAAATAGCGTCTGCAGATGCCTAGGTATCGTAGCAATAGAGTTCTAATGCTTCTTAAAACGCGATATCGCATCTCATTTCTATGTTTCATGGTAAGATATAATATGATTTGCGAAGTGTTATGTACTCATCGTCTACACATCAAATGAATGTAAATGCGACACTTCCTTGCTAGGAAATAGCGTTTGCAGATGTCTACGTATCGTAGCAATAGAGTTCTAATGCTACTTAAAACGCGATATCGCATCTCATTTCTATGTTTCATGGTAAGATATAATATGATTTGCGAAGTGTTATGTATTCCTCGTCTACACTTCAAATGAATGTAAATGCGACACTTCCTTGCAAGGAAATAGCGTTTGCAAATGTCTACTTTTCGTAGCAATAGTGTTCTAATGCTTCTTAAAACGCGATATCGCATCTCATTTCTATGTTTCATGGTATGATATAATATGATTTGCGAAGTGTTATGTATCCCTCGTCTACACTTCAAATGAATGTAAATGCGACACTTCCTTGCGAGGAAATAGCGTTTGCAAATGTCTACCTATCGTAGCAGTATTGTTCTAATGCTTCTTAGAACGCGATGTCGCATCTCATTTCAATGTATCATGGTAAGATATAATATGATTTGCGAGGTGTTATGTATTCCTCGTCTACACATCAACTGAATGTAAAAGCGACACTTCCTTGCTAGGAAGTAGCGTCTGCAGATGTCTAGGTATCGTAGCAATAGAGTTCTTGTGATTCTTAAAACGCGATATCGGATCTCATTTCTATGTTTCATGGTAAGATATAATATGATTTGCCAAGTGTTATGTATTCCTCGTCTACACATCAACTGTATGTAAGTGCGACACTTCCTTGCTAGGAAGTAGCGTCTGCAGATGTCTAGGTATCGTAGCAATAGAGTTCTAATGCTTCTTAAAACGCGATATCGCATCTCATATCTATATTTCGTGGTAAGATATAATATGATTTGAGAAGTGTCATGTATTCCTCGTCCACGCTTCAAATGAATGTAAATGCGACACTTCCTTGCAAGGAAATAGCGTTTGCAGATGTCTACGTATCGTAGCAATAGAGTTCTTGTGATTCTTAAAACGCGATATCGGATCTCATTTCTATGTTTCATGGTAAGATATAATATGATTTGCGAAGTGTTATGTATTCCTCGTCTACACTTCAAATGAATGTAAATGCGACACTTCCTTGCAAGGAAATAGCGTTTGCAAATGTCTACTTATCGTAGCAATAGTGTTCTAATGCTTCTTAAAACGCGATGTCGCATCTCATTTCTATGTTTCATGGTAAGATATAATATGATTTGCGAGGTGTTATGTATTCCTCGTCTACACTTCAAATGAATGTAAATGCGACACATCCTTGTAAGGAAATAGCGTTTGCAGATGTCTACCTATCGTAGCAATATAGTTCTAATGCTTCTTAAAACGCGAGATCGCATCTCATTTTTATATTTCATGGTTAGATATAATATGATTTGCAAAGTGTTATGCATTCCTCGTCTACGATTCAAATGAATGTAAATGCGACACTTCCTTGCAAGGAAATAGCGTCTGCAGATGTCTAGGTATCGTAGCAATAGAGTTCTAATGCTTCTTAAAACGCGATATCGCATTTCATTTCTATGTTTCATGGTAAGATATAATATGATTTGCGAAGTGTTATGTTCTCCTCGTCAACACTTCAAATGAATGTAAATGCGACACTTCCTTGCAATCAAATAGCGTTTGCAGATGTCTACGTATCATAGCAATAGAGTTCTTATGATTCTTAAAACGCGATATCGCATCTCATTTCTATGTTTCATGGTAAGATATATCATGATTTGCGAAGTGTCATGTATTCCTCGTCTACACTTCAAATGAATGTAAATGCGACACTTCCTTGCAAGGAAATAGCGTTTGCAGATGTCTACGTATCGTAGCAATAGAGTTCTATTGCTTCTTAAAACGCGATATCGCACCTCATTTCTATGTTTCATGGTAAGATATAATACGATTTGCGAAGTGTCATGTATTCCTCGTCTACAATTCAAATGAATGTAAATGCGACACTTCCTCGCTAGGAAATAGCGCTTGCAGATGTCTACGTATCCTAGCAATAGATTTGTAATGCTTCTTAAAGCGCGATATCGCATCTCATTTCTATGTTTCATGGTAAGATGTAATATTCATTGCGAAGTGTTATGTATTCCTCGTCTGCACTTCAATTGAATGTAAATGCGACACTTCCTTGCAAGGAAATAGCGTTTGCAAATGTCTACCTATCGTAGCAGTAGTGTTCTAATGCTTCTTAGAACGCGATATCGCATCTCATTTCTATGTTTCATGGTAAGATATAATATGATTTGCGAAGTTTTATGTATTCCTCGTCTACACTTCAAATGAATGTGAATGCGACACTTTCTCGCTAGGAAATAGCGTTTGCAGATGTCTACGTATCGTAGCAATAGAATTCTAATGCTTCTTAAAACGGGTTATCGCATCTCATTTCTATGTATCATGGTAAGATATAATATGATTTGCGAAGTGTTATGCATTCCTCGTCTACGATTCAAATGAATGTAAATGCGACACTTCCTTGCAAGGAAATAGCGATTGCAGATGTCTACGTATCGTAGCAATAGAGTACATATGATTCGATATCGCATCTCATTTCTATGTTTCATGGTAAGATATAACATGATTTGCGAAGTGTTATGTATTCCTAGTCTACACTTCAAATGAATGTGAATGTGATTCTTCCTCGCCAGGAAATAGCGTTTGCAGATGTCTACGTAACGTAGCAATAGCTTTCTAGTGCTTCTTAAAACGCGATATCGCATCTCACTTCTATGTTTCATGGTAAGGTATAATATGATTTGCGAAGTGTCATGTATTCCTCGTCTACACTTCAAATGAATGTAAATGCTACACTTCCTTGCTAGGAAATAGCGTCTGCAGATGTCTAGGTATCGTAGCAATAGTGTTCTAATGCTCCTTAAAACGCGATATCGCATTTCACTTCTATGTTTCATGGTAAGATATAATATGATTTGCGAAGTGTTATGTATTCCTCGTCTACACTTCAATTGAATGTAAATGCGACACTTCCTTGCAAGGAAATAGCGTTTGCAAATGTCTACCTATCGTAGCAGTAGTGTTCTAATGCTTCTTAGAACGCGATATCGCATCTCATTTCTATGTTTCATGGTAAGATATAATATGATTTGCGAAGTGTTATGTATTCCTCGTCTACACTTCAAATGAATGTAAATGCGACACTTCCTTGCAAGGAAATAGCGTTTGCAGATGTCTACGTATCGTAGCAATAGAGTTCTATTGCTTCTTAAAACGCGATATCGCACCTCATTTCTATGTTTCATGGTAAGATATAATACGATTTGCGAAGTGTCATGTATTCCTCGTCTACAATTCAAATGAATGTAAATGCGACACTTCCTCGCTAGGAAATAGCGCTTGCAGATGTCTACGTATCCTAGCAATAGATTTGTAATGCTTCTTAAAGCGCGATATCGCATCTCATTTCTATGTTTCATGGTAAGATGTAATATTCATTGCGAAGTGTTATGTATTCCTCGTCTGCACTTCAATTGAATGTAAATACGACACTTCCTTGCAAGGAAATAGCTTTTGCAAACGTCTACCTATCGTAGCAAAAGAGTTCTAATGCTTCTTAAAACGCGATATCGCATCTCATTTCTATGTATCATGGTAAGATATAAAATGATTTGCGAAGTGTCATGTATCCCTCGTCTACACTTCAAATGAATGTAAATGCGACACTTCCTTGCTAGGAAATAACGTCTGCAGATGTCTAGGTATCGTAGCAATAGAGTTCTAATGCTTCTTAAAACGCGATATCGCATCTCATTTCTATGTTTCATGGTAAGATATAATATGATTTGCGAAGTGTTATGTATTCCTCGTCTACACTTCAAATGAATGTAAATACGACACTTCCTTGCAAGGAAATAGCTTTTGCAAACGTCTACCTATCGTAGCAAAAGAGTTCTAATGCTTCTTAAAACGTGATATCGCATCTCATTTCTATATTTCATGGTAAGATATAATATGATTTGCGAAGTGTTATGTATTCCTCGTCTACACTTCAAATGAATGTAAATGCGACACTTCCTTGCTAGGAAGTAGCGTCTGCAGATGTCTAGGTATCGTAGCAATAGAGATCTAATGCTTCTTAAAACGCGATATCGCATCTCATTTCTATGTTTCGTGGTAAGATATAATATGATTTGCGAAGTGTCATGTATTCCTCGTCTACCCTTCAAATGAATGTAAATGCGACACTTCCTTGCAAGGAAATAGCGTCTGCAGATGTCTAAGTATCGTAGCAATAGAGTTCTAATGCTTCTTAAAACGCGATATCGCATCTCATTTCTTTGTTTCGTGGTAAGATATAATATGATTTGCGAAGTGTTATGTATTCCTCGTCTACACTTCAAATGAATGTAAATACGACACTTCCTTGCAAGGAAATAGCTTTTGCAAACGTCTACCTATCGTAGCAGTAGAGTTCTAATGCTCCTTAAAACGCGATATCGCATCTCATTTCTATGTTTCATGGTAAGATATAATATGTTTTGCGAAGTGTCATGTATTCCTCGTCTACACTTCAAATGAATGTAAATGCGACACTTCCTTGCAAGGAAATAGCGTTTGAAAATGTCTACGTATCGTAGCAATAGAGTTCTATTCCTTCTTAAAACGCGATATCGCATTTCATTTCTATGTTTTATGGTAAGATATAATATGATTTGCGAAGTGTTATGTACTCCTCGTCTACACTTCAATTGAATGTAAAGGCGACACTTCCTTGCAAGCAAATAGCGTTTGCAAATGTCTACCTATCGTAGCAGGAGTGTTCTAATGCTTCTTAATACGCGATATCGCATATCATTCCTATGTTTCATGGTAAGATATAATATGATTTGCGAAGTGTTATGTATTTCTCGTCTACACTTCAAATGAATGTGAATGCGACACTTTCTTGCTAGGAAATAGCGTTTGCAGATGTTTACGTATCGTAGCAATAGATTTCTAATGCTTCTTAAAACGCGATATCGCATCTCATTTCTATATTTCATGGTAAGATATAATATGTTTTGCGAAGTGTCATGTATTCCTCGTCTACACTTCAAATGAATGTAAATGCGACTCTTCCTTGCAAGGAAATAGCGTTTGCAAATGTCTAACTATCGTAGCAATATTGTTCTAATGCTTCTTAAAACGCGATATCGCATCTCATTTCTATGTTTCATGGTAAGATATAATATGATTTGCGAAGTGTTATGTATTCCTCGTCTACACTTCAAATGAATGTAAATGCGACACTTCCTTGTAAGGAAATAGCGTTTGCAGATGTCTACCTATCGTAGCAATATAGTTCTAATGCTTCTTAAAACGCGAGATCGCATCTCATTTTTATATTTCATGGTTAGATATAATATGATTTGCAAAGTGTTATGCATTCCTCGTCTACGATTCAAATGAATGTAAATGCGACACTTCCTTGCAAGGAAATAGCGTCTGCAGATGTCTAGGTATCGTAGCAATAGAGTTCTAATGCTTCTTAAGATGAGATATCGCATCTCATTTCTATGTTTCATGGTAAGATGTAATATTCATTGCGAAGTGTTATGCATTCCTCGTCTACGATTCAAATGAATGTAAATGCGACACTTTCTTGCAAGGAAATAGCGATTGCAGATGTCTACGTATCGTAGCAATAGAGTACATATGATTCGATATCGCATCTCATTTCTATGTTTCATGGTAAGATATAACATGATTTGCGAAGTGTTATGTATTCCTAGTCTACACTTCAAATGAATGTGAATGTGATACTTCCTCGCCAGGAAATAGCGTTTGCAGATGACTACGTATCGTAGCAATAGCTTTCTAGTGCTTCTTAAAACGCGATATCGCATCTCACTTCTATGTTTCATGGTAAGGTATAATATGATTTGCGAAGTGTCATGTATTCCTCGTCTACACTTCAAATGAATGTAAATGCTACACTTCCTTGCTAGGAAATAGCGTCTGCAGATGTCTAGGTATCGTAGCAATAGTGTTCTAATGCTCCTTAAAACGCGATATCGCATTTCACTTCTATGTTTCATGGTAAGATATAATATGATTTGCGAAGTGTTATGTATTCCTCGTCTACACTTCAATTGAATGTAAATGCGACACTTCCTTGCAAGGAAATAGCGTTTGCAGATGTCTACGTATCGTAGCAATAGAGTTCTATTGCTTCTTAAAACGCGATATCGCATCTCATTTCTATGTTTCATGGTAAGATATAATACGATTTGCGAAGTGTCATGTATTCCTCGTCTACAATTCAAATGAATGTAAATGCGATACTTCCTCGCTACGAAATAGCGCTTGCAGATGTCTACGTATCCTAGCAATAGATTTGTAATGCTTCTTAAAGCGCGATATCGCATCTCATTTCTATGTTTCATGGTAAGATGTAATATTCATTGCGAAGTGTTATGTATTCCTCGTCTGCACTTCAATTGAATGTAAATACGACACTTCCTTGCAAGGAAATAGCTTTTGCAAACGTCTACCTATCGTAGCAAAAGAGTTCTAATGCTTCTTAAAACGCGATATCGCATCTCATTTCTATGTATCATGGTAAGTTATAAAATGATTTGCGAAGTGTCATGTATCCCTCGTCTACACTTCAAATGAATGTAA
Source organism: Xylocopa sonorina (assembly GCF_050948175.1). Lineage (NCBI taxonomy): Eukaryota > Metazoa > Arthropoda > Insecta > Hymenoptera > Apidae > Xylocopa > Xylocopa sonorina. The sequence goes on from NW_027490232.1 coordinate 22,129, forward strand.
ATGCGACACTTCCTTGCTAGGAAATAACGTCTGCAGATGTCTAGGTATCGTAGCAATAGAGTTCTAATGCTTCTTAAAACGCGATATCGCATCTCATTTCTATGTTTCATGGTAAGATATAATATGATTTGCGAAGTGTTATGTATTCCTCGTCTACACTTCAAATGAATGTAAATACGACACTTCCTTGCAAGGAAATAGCTTTTGCAAACGTCTACCTATCGTAGCAAAAGAGTTCTAATGCTTCTTAAAACGTGATATCGCATCTCATTTCTATATTTCATGGTAAGATATAATATGATTTGCGAAGTGTTATGTATTCCTCGTCTACACTTCAAATGAATGTAAATGCGACACTTCCTTGCTAGGAAGTAGCGTCTGCAGATGTCTAGGTATCGTAGCAATAGAGATCTAATGCTTCTTAAAACGCGATATCGCATCTCATTTCTATGTTTCATGGTAAGATATAATATGTTTTGCGAAGTGTCATGTATTCCTCGTCTACACATCAAATGAATGTAAATGCGACACTTCCTTGCAAGGAAATAGCGTTTGCAAATGTCTAACTATCGTAGCAATAGTGTTCTAATGCTTCTTAAAACGCGATATCGCATCTCATTTCTATGTTTCATGGTAAGATATAATATGTTTTGCGAAGTGTCATGTATTCCTCGTCTACACTTCAAATGAATGTAAATGCGACACTTCCTTGCAAGGAAATAGCCTTTGCAAATGTCTAACTATCGTAGCAATAGTGTTCTAATGCTTCTTAAAACGCGATATCGCATCTCATTTCTATGTTTCATGGTAAGATATAATATGATTTGCGAAGTGTTATGTATTCCTCGTCTACACATCAACTGAATGTAAATGCGACACTTCCTTGCTAGGAAGTAGCGTCTGCAGATGTCTAGGTATCGTAGCAATACAGTTCTAATGCTTCTTAAAACGCGATATCGCATCTCATTTCTATGTTTCGTGGTAAGATATAATATGATTTGCGAAGTGTCATGTATTCCTCGTCTACCCTTCAAATGAATGTAAATGCGACACTTCCTTGCTAGGAAGTAGCGTCTGCAGATGTCTAGGTATCGTAGCAATAGAGTTCTAATGCTTCTTAAAACGCGATATCGCATCTCATTTCTATGTTTCGTGGTAAGATATAATATGATTTGCGAAGAGTCATGTATTCCTCGTCTACACTTCAAATGAATGTAAATACGACACTTCCTTGCAAGGAAATAGCTTTTGCAAACGTCTACCTATCGTAGCAAAAGAGTTCTAATGCTTCTTAAAACGCGATGTCGCATCTCATTTCTATATTTCATGGTAAGATATAATATGATTTGCGAAGTGTTATGTATTCCTCGTCTACACTTCAAATGAATGTAAATGCGACACTTCCTTGCTAGGAAGTAGCGTCTGCAGATGTCTAGGTATCGTAGAAATAGAGTTCTAATGCTTCTTAAAACGCGATATCGCATCTCATTTCTATGTTCCATGGTAAGATATAATATGTTTTGCGAAGTGTCATGTATTCCTCGTCTACACTTCAAATGAATGTATATGCGACACTTCCTTGCAAGGAAATAGCGTTTGCAAAGTTCTAACTATCGTAGCAATAGTGTTCTAATGCTTCTTAAAACGCGATATCGCATCTCATTTCTATGTTTCATGGTAAGATATAATATGTTTTGCGAAGTGTCATGTATTCCTCGTCTACACTTCAAATGAATGTAAATGCGACACTTCCTTGCAAGGAAATAGCGTTTGCAAATGTCTAACTATCGTAGCAATAGTGTTCTAATGCTTCTTAAAACGCGATATCGCATCTCATTTCTATGTTTCATGGTAAGATATAATATGATTTGCGAAGTGTTATGTATTCCTCGTCTACACATCAACTGAATGTAAATGCGACACTTCCTTGCTAGGAAGTAGCGTCTGCAGATGTCTAGGTATCGTAGCAATACAGTTCTAATGCTTCTTAAAACGCGATATCGCATCTCATTTATATGTTTCGTGGTAAGATATAATATGATTTGCGAAGTGTCATGCATTCCTCGTCTACCCTTCAAATGAATGTAAATGCGACACTTCCTTGTTAGGAAGTAGCGTCTGCAGATGTCTAGGTATCGTAGCAATAGAGTTCTAATGCTTCTTAAAACGCGATATCGCATCTCATTTCTATGTTTCGTGGTAAGATATAATATGATTTGCGAAGAGTCATGTATTCCTCGTCCACGCTTCAAATGAATGTAAATGCGACACTTCCTTGCAAGGAAATAGCGTTTGCAGATGTCTACGTATCGTAGCAATAGAGTTCTTATGATTCATAAAACGCGATATCGCATCACATTTCTATGTTTCATGGTAAAATATAATATGATTTGCGGAGTGTTATGTATTCCTTGTCTACACATCAACTGAATGTGAATGCGACACTTCCTCGCTAGGAAATAGCGTTTGCAGATGTCTACGTATCGTAGCAGTAGAGTTCTAATGCTCCTTAAAACGCGATATCGCATCTCATTTCTATGTTTCATGGTAAGATATAATATGTTTTGCGAAGTGTCATGTATTCCTCGTCTACACTTCAAATGAATGTAAATGCGACACTTCCTTGCAAGGAAATAGCGTTTGCAAATGTCTAACTATCGTAGCAATAGTGTACTAATGCTCCTTAAAACGCGATATCGCATCTCATTTCTATGTTTCATGGTAAGATATAATATGTTTTGCGAAGTGTCATGTATTCCTCGTCTACACTTCAAATGAATGTAAATGCGACTCTTCCTTGCAAGGAAATAGCGTTTGCAAATGTCTAACTATCGTAGCAATATTGTTCTAATGCTTCTTAAAACGCGATATCGCATCTCATTTCTATGTTTCATGGTAAGATATAATATGATTTACGAAGTGTTATGTATTCCTCGTCTACACATCAACTGAATGTAAATGCGACAATTCCTTGCAAGGAAATAGTGATTGCAGATGTCTATGTATCGTAGCAATAGATTTCTAATGCTTCTTAAAACGTGACATCGCATCTCATTTCTATGTTTCATGGTAAGATATAATACGATTTGCGAAGTGTCATGCATTCCTCGTCTACAATTCAAATGAATGTAAATGCGACACTTCCTCGCTAGGAAATAGCGCTTGCAGATGTCTACGTATCCTAGCTATACATTTGTAATGCTTCTTAAAGCGCGATATCGCATCTCATTTCTATGTTTCATGGTAAGATGTAATATTCATTGCGAAGTGTTATGCATTCCTCGTCTACGATTAAAATGAATGTAAATGCGACACTTCCTTGCAAGGAAATAGCGTCTGCAGATGTCTAAGTATCGTAGCAATAGAGTTCTAATGCTTCTTAAAACGCGATATCGCATCTCATTTCTTTGTTTCGTGGTAAGATATAATATGATTTGCGAAGTGTTATGTATTCCTCGTCTACACTTCAAATGAATGTAAATACGACACTTCCTTGCAAGGAAATAGCTTTTGCAAACGTCTACCTATCGTAGCAGTAGAGTTCTAATGCTCCTTAAAACGCGATATCGCATCTCATTTCTATGTTTCATGGTAAGATATAATATGTTTTGCGAAGTGTCATGTATTCCTCGTCTACACTTCAAATGAATGTAAATGCGACACTTCCTTGCAAGGAAATAGCGTTTGAAAATGTCTACGTATCGTAGCAATAGAGTTCTATTCCTTCTTAAAACGCGATATCGCATTTCATTTCTATGTTTTATGGTAAGATATAATATGATTTGCGAAGTGTTATGTATTCCTCGTCTACACTTCAAATGAATGTAAATACGACACTTCCTTGCAAGGAAATAGCTTTTGCAAACGTCTACCTATCGTAGCAGTAGAGTTCTAATGCTCCTTAAAACGCGATATCGCATCTCATTTCTATGTTTCATGGTAAGATATAATATGTTTTGCGAAGTGTCATGTATTCCTCGTCTACACTTCAAATGAATGTAAATGCGACACTTCCTTGCAAGGAAATAGCGTTTGAAAATGTCTACGTATCGTAGCAATAGAGTTCTATTCCTTCTTAAAACGCGATATCGCATTTCATTTCTATGTTTTATGGTAAGATATAATATGATTTGCGAAGTGTTATGTACTCCTCGTCTACACTTCAATTGAATGTAAATGCGACACTTCCTTGCAAGCAAATAGCGTTTGCAAATGTCTACCTATCGTAGCAGGAGTGTTCTAATGCTTCTTAATACGCGATATCGCATATCATTCCTATGTTTCATGGTAAGATATAATATGATTTGCGAAGTGTTATGTATTTCTCGTCTACACTTCAAATGAATGTGAATGCGACACTTTCTCGCTAGGAAATAGCGTTTGCAGATGTTTACGTATCGTAGCAATAGATTTCTAATGCTTCTTAAAACGCGATATCGCATCTCATTTCTATATTTCATGGTAAGATATAATATGATTTACGAAGTGTTATGTATTCCTCGTCTACACTTCAAATGAATGTAAATGCGACACTTCCTTGTAAGGAAATAGCGTTTGCAGATGTCTACCTATCGTAGCAATAGGTTTCTAATGCTTCTTAAAACGCGATATCGCATCTCATTTCTATGTATCATGGTAAGATATAAAATGTTTTGCGAAGTGTCATGTATCCCTCGTCTACACTTCAAATGAATGTAAATGCGACACTTCCTTGCAAGGAAATAGCGTTTGCAAACGTCTACCTATCGTAGCAATAGAGTTCTAATGCTTCTTAAAACGCGATATCGCATCTCATTTCTATGTTTCATGGTAAGATATAATATGATTTGCGAAGTGTTATGTATTCCTCGTCTACACTTCAAATGAATGTAAATGCTACACTTCCTTGCTAGGAAATAGCGTCTGCAGATGTCTAGGTATCGTAGCAATAGAGTTCTAATGCTTCTTAAAACGCGATATCGCATTTCACTTCTATGTTTCATGGTAATATATAATATGATTTGCGAAGTGTTATGTATTCCTCGTCTACACTTCAAATGAATGTGAATGCGACACTTTCTCGCTAGGAAATAGCGTTTGCAGATGTCTACGTATCGTAGCAATAGAATTCTAATGCTTCTTAAAACGCGATATCGCATCTCATTTCTATGTTTCATGGTAAGGTATATTATGATTTGCGAAGTGTCATGTATTCCTCGTCTACACTTCAAATGAATGTAAATGCTACACTTCCTTGCAAGGAAATAGCGTTTGCAAACGTCTACCTATCGTAGCAATAGAGTTCTAATGCTTCTTAAAACGCGAGATCGCATCTCATTTCTATATTTCATGGTAAGATATAATATGATTTGCAAAGTGTCATGTATTCCTCGTCTACACATCAAATGAATGTGAATGCGACACTTTCTCGCTAGGAAATAGCGTTTGCAGATGTCTACGTATCGTAGCAATAGATTTCTAATGCTTCTTAAAAACGCGATATCGCATCTCATTTCTATATTTCATGGTAAGTTATAATATGATTTGCGAAGTGTTATGTATTCCTCGTCTACACTTCAAATGAATGTAAATGCGACACTACCTTGCAAGCAAATAGCGTTTGCAGATGTCTACGTATCGTAGCAATAGAGTTCTATTCCTTCTTAAAACGCGATATCGCATTTCATTTCTATGTTTTATGGTAAGATATAATATGATTTGCGAAGTGTTATGTACTCCTCGTCTACACTTCAATTGAATGTAAATGCGACACTTCCTTGCAAGCAAATAGCGTTTGCAAATGTCTACCTATCGTAGCAGGAGTGTTCTAATGCTTCTTTGTACGCGATATCGCATATCATTCCTATGTTTCATGGTAAGATATAATATGATTTGCGAAGTATTATGTATTCCTCGTCTACACTTCAAATGAATGTGAATGCGACACTTTCTCGCTAGGAAATAGCGTTTGCAGATGTTTACGTATCGTAGCAATAGATTTCTAATGCTTCTTAAAACGCGATATCGCATCTCATTTCTATATTTCATGGTAAGATATAATATGATTTGCGAAGTGTTATGTATTCCTCGTCTACACTTCAAATGAATGTAAATGCGACACTTCCTTATAAGGAAATAGCGTTTGCAGATGTCTACCTATCGTAGCAATAGATTTCTAATGCTTCTTAAAACGCGATATCGCATCTCATTTCTATGTATCATGGTAAGATATAAATTGTTTTGCGAAGTGTCATGTATCCCTCGTCTACACTTCAAATGAATGTAAATGCGACACTTCCTTGCAAGGAAATAGCGTTTGCAAACGTCTACCTATCGTAGCAATAGAGTTCTAATGCCTCTTAAAACGCGATATCGCATCTCATTTCTATGTTTCATGGTAAGATATAATATGATTTGCGAAGTGTTATGTATTCCTCGTCTACACTTCAAATGAATGTAAATGCGACACTTCCTTGTAAGGAAATAGCGTTTGCAGATGTCTACCTATCGTAGCAATAGATTTCTAATGCTTCTTAAAACGCGATATCGCATTTCACTTCTATGTTTGATGGTAATATATAATATGATTTGCGAAGTGTTATGTATTCCTCGTCTACACTTCAAATGAATGTGAATGCAACACTTTCTCGCTAGGAAATAGCGTTTGCAGATGTCTACGTATCGTAGCAATAGAATTCTAATGCTTCTTAAAACGGGATATCGCATCTCATTTCTATGTATCATGGTAAGATATAATATGATTTGCGAAGTGTCATGTATTCCTCGTCTACACTTCAAATGAATGTAAATGCGACACTTCCTTGCAAGGAAATAGCGTTTGCAGATGTCTACGTATCATAGCAATAGAGTTCTTATGATTCTTAAAACGCGATATCGCATCGCATTTCTATGTTTCGTGGTAAGATATAACATGATTTGCGAAGTGTCATGTATTCCTCGTCTACACTTCAAATGAATGTAAATGCGACACTTCCTTGCAAGCAAATAGCGTTTGCAGATGTCTACGTATCGTAGTAATAGAGTTCTATTGCTTCTTAAAACGCGATATCGCATCTCATTTCTATGTTTCATGGTAAGATATAATATGATTTGCGAAGTGTTATGTATTCCTCGTCTACACTTCAAGTGAATGTAAATGCGACAGTTCCTTGCAAGGAAATAGCGTTTGCAGATGTCTATGTATCGTAGCAATAGATTTCTAATGCTTCTTAAAACGTGACATCGCATCTCATTTCTATGTTTCATGGTAAGATATAATATTCATTGCGAAGTGTTATGCATTCCTCCTCTACGATTCAAATGAATGTAAATGCGACACTTCCTTGCAAGGAAATAGCGATTGCAGATGTCTACGTATCGTAGCAATAGCTTTCTAGTGATTCTTAAAACGTGATATCGCATCTCATTTCTATGTTTCATGGTAAGGTATATTATGATTTGCGAAGTGTCATGTATTCCTCGTCTACACTTCAAATGAATGTAAATGCTACACTTCCTTGCAAGGAAATAGCGTTTGCAAACGTCTACCTATCGTAGCAATAGAGTTCTAATGCTTCTTAAAACGCGATATAGCATCTCATTTCTATATTTCATGGTAAGATATAATTTGATTTGCGAAGTGTTATGTATTCCTCGTCTACACTTCAAATGAATGTAAGTGCGACACTTCCTTGCAAGCAAATAGCGTTTGCAGATGTCTACGTATCGTAGCAATAGAGTTCTATTGCTTCTTAAAACGCGATATCGCATCTCATTTCTATGTTTCATGGTAAGATATAATATGATTTGCGAAGTGTTATGTATTCCTCGTCTACACTTCAAGTGAATGTAAATGCGACAGTTCCTTGCAAGGAAATAGCGTTTGCAGATGTCTATGTATCGTAGCAATAGATTTCTAATGCTTCTTAAAACGTGACATCGCATCTCATTTCTATGTTTCATGGTAAGATATAATATTCATTGCGAAGTGTTATGCATTCCTCCTCTACGATTCAAATGAATGTAAATGCGACACTTCCTTGCAAGGAAATAGCGATTGCAGATGTCTACGTATCGTAGCAATAGAGTACATATGATTCGATATCGCATCTCATTTCTATGTTTCATGGTAAGATATAACATGATTTGCGAGGTGTTATGTATTCCTAGTCTACACTTCAAATGAATGTGAATGCGATACTTCCTCGCTAGGAAATAGCGTTTGCAGATGTCTACGTATCGTAGCAATGGCTTTCTAGTGCTTCTTAAAACGCGATATCGCATCTCATTTCTATGTATCATGGTAAGGTATATTATGATTTGCGAAGTGTCATGTATTCCTCGTCTACACTTCAAATGAATGTAAATGCTACACTTCCTTGCAAGGAAATAGCGTTTGCAAACGTCTACCTGTCGTAGCAATAGAGTTCTAATGCTTCTTAAAACGCGAGATCGCATCTCATTTCTATATTTCATGGTAAGATATAATATGATTTGCAAAGTGTCATGTATTCCTCGTCTACACATCAAATGAATGTAAATGCGACGCTTCCTCGCTAGGAAATAGCGCTTGCAGATGTCTACTGTCACGGCCCGAGGTGCGGTTGCGCTCGCAACGGTGGCACAAAGTCGTAACCGTTCCCGAAAATAACGCGAATTGCGTCCGGACCGGGTTCGTTGGCGTTTCGGACTAGATAAAACGGTAATTAACACTAAACTTACCGTGCGAAGGCTTGATTCCGCTGTCTGATTTCTCTTTCCAGGTACCTGGAGCGCCTTGGATCCGCAACCGGGATGGCGGCGGCGTACGGCTGGAACGGAGTTACGGGTCGTGCGGCGAAGGAAACCTCCTTCACAGGAACCAGGACTCGAACGCAGGAAATTGAATATCCTGGTGCATCACCCACGTATTCCCGAGCGAGACGACGAATAAACTCTCTCCTCCCCGCGCGTCGTGTACGCTTTGTCGGAGGTGCAAGGCTCGTCGAGAATACTTGAACTTCGGTTGAGTACGGCACGGTTAAGCGTTGGTTCGCTCTAGCTTACCGGGATCGACCTGGGCGCAAGATATTCTGTACACGGTAGAAGTGAGGATGGAGCAACTAAGCGCTGGTTCGCTCTAGTCGTCGAGCCTCAAGACTATCGCAGATGAGATATAGAAATAGAATAATCGCGAGCGTACCCGTGGATTAGAATTAAGGAATTGTATTCGAACTCGAATAAAGATACTTTGAATCTGGTAAAAATAAACTATATTCTATGATTTCACTATACTAGATACACTTGACTAAATTCTAAGTTACTGACTAACGATTACAATGAGAATTAGAAATAGTATAAGTATCGATTGGACTCCGCTATGGGAGTATGGATAGAGACGAATGCATTAGAGCTAATTGCTCGTTGCGAATGAGCCTATTGCTCGGATCGAAAGTGCATCGTTCGGATGCTGGATTAGAACTCCTCGGTTCGGAGATGAGATGGGAACTCTCCGGTTCGGAGGTGAGATACGAACTGACTCTTGGATCTCGCGTCCGCGACCTCCTCGGGTCGCGCGGCGGGCGAGTCGCTGGGCCCTCGCGGTGGGGCGGACGGTCGGAGTAGGGCGGCCGCTCGGCCCTCGTGGTGGGGCGGCCGTTCGGAGTGGGGCGCGGCCCGCGTTAAGCGTGAGCCGCGAGCGTCGAGTGTGCGCGCGAGTGCACGGAACATAACCGTGCATGAATAAAATATATACATATATTTACTTAAATCTAGGTGTGTGTTGGTGTGTATGTACATATATGAGTAGTGTGCTTATTCTAGTCCCACATGTACGAGAAGTACGTATAGGGCTTCGTGATCGCTGGGGATTCGACCCAGTATGTGTCGGAGAGCTCCTCGCCCTCGTAATACGGGGTGAAGTCCTCCCCCTCGTGTGTGGAGATCGCGCGTGAGCGCGGCATGCTGCATCCCTCTTCCCTCTCGTACCTTTGTCTCCTTCTGTAGGGACGGCGAGTCGGCGGGTGGCCCGTGTGCAGGGGCTCCGGATACGGATGCTGGGGATGATGAGGTGGACGCCGGAGGGTGGCAGGCGGTACGCCTGACGTTACACTACGTATCGTAGCAATAGATTTCTAATGCTTCTTAAAGCGCGATATCGCATCTCATTTCTATGTTTCATGGTAAGATGTAATATTCATTGCGAAGTGTTATGCATTCCTCGTCTACACTGCAAATGAATGTAAATGCGACACTTCCTTGCTAGGAAATAGCGTCTGCAGATGTCTAGGTATCGTAGCAATAGAGTTCTAATGCTTCTTAAAACGCGATATCGCATTTCATTTCTATGTTTCATGGTAAGATATAATATGATTTGCGAAGTGTTATGTATTCCTCGTCTACACTTCAAATGAATGTAAGTGCGACACTTCCTTGCAAGCAAATAGCGTTTGCAGATGTCTACGTATCGTAGCAATAGAGTTCTATTGCTTCTTAAAACGCGATATCGCATCTCATTTCTATGTTTCATGGTAAGATATAATATGATTTACGAAGTGTTATGTATTCCTCGTCTACACTTCAAGTGAATGTAAATGCGACAGTTCCTTGCAAGGAAATAGTGATTGCAGATGTCTATGTATCGTAGCAATAGATTTCTAATGCTTCTTAGAACGTGACATCGCATCTCATTTCTATGTTTCATGGTAAGATATAATACGATTTGCGAAGTGTCATGTATTCCTCGTCTACAATTCAAATGAATGTAAATGCGACACTTCCTCGCTAGGAAATAGCGCTTGCAGATGTCTACGTATCCTGGCAATAGATTTGTAATGCTTCTTAAAGCGCGATGTCGCATCTCATTTCTATGTTTCATGGTAAGATGTAATATTCATTGCGAAGTATTATGCATTCCTCGTCTACGATTAAAATGAATGTAAATGCGACACTTCCTTGCAAGGAAATAGCGTCTGCAGATGTCTAAGTATCGTAGCAATAGAGTTCTAATGCTTCTTAAAACGCGATATCGCATCTCATTTCTTTGTTTCATGGTAAGATATAATATGATTTGCGAAGTGTTATGTATCCCTTGTCTACACTTCAAATGAATGTAAATGCGACACTTCCTTGCAAGGAAATAGCGTTTGCAAATGTCTACCTATCGTAGCAGTAGTGTTCTAATGCTTCTTAAAACGCGATATCGCATCTCATTTCTATGTTTCATGGTAAGATATAATATGATTTGCGAAGTGTTATGTATTTCTCGTCTACACTTCAAATGAATGTAAATACGACACTTCCTTGCAAGGAAATAGCTTTTGGAAACGTCTACCTATCGTGGCAAAAGAGTTCTAATGCTTCTTAAAACGCGATATCGCATCTCATTTCTATTTTTCATGGTAATATATAATATGATTTGCGAAGTGTTATGTATTCCTCGTCTACACTTCAAATGAATGTAAATGCGACACTTCCTTGCAAGCAAATAGCGTTTGCAGATGTCTACGTATCGTAGCAATAGAGTTCTATTCCTTCTTAAAACGCGATATCGCATTTCATTTCTATGTTTCATGGTAAGATATAATATGATTTGCGAAGTGTTATGTATTCCTCGTCTACACTTCAAATAAATGTAAATGCGACACTTCCTTGTAAGGAAATGACGCCTGCAGATGTCTAGGTACCGTAGCAATAGAGTTCTAATGCTTCTTAAAACGCGATATCGCATCTCATTTCTATGTTTCATGGTAAGATATAATATGATTTGCGAAGTGTTATGTTTTCCTCGTCTACACTTCAAATGAATGTAAATACGACACTTCCTTCCAAGGAAATAGCGTTTGCAAACGTCTACCTATCGTAGCAATAGAGTTCTAATGCTTCTTAAAACGCGATATCGCATCTCATTTCTATATTTCATGGTAAGATATAATATGATTTGCGAAGTGTCATGTATTCCTCGTCTACACTTCAAGTGAATGTAAATGCGACACTTCCTCGCTAGGAAATAGCGATTGCAGATGTCTACGTATCGTAGCAATAGAGTTCTAATGCTTCTTAAAACGCGATATCGCATCTCATTTCTATGTTTCATGGTAAGATATAATATGATTTGCGAAGTGTTATGTATTTCTCGTCTACACTTCAAATGAATGTAAATACGACACTTCCTTGCAAGGAAATAGCTTTTGGAAACGTCTACCTATCGTGGCAAAAGAGTTCTAATGCTTCTTAAAACGCGATATCGCATCTCATTTCTATTTTTCATGGTAATATATAATATGATTTGCGAAGTGTTATGTATTCCTCGTCTACACTTCAAATGAATGTAAATGCGACACTTACTTGCAAGCAAATAGCGTTTGCAGATGTCTACGTATCGTAGCAGTAGTGTTCTAATGCTTCTTAGAACGCGATATCGCATCTCATTTCTATGTTTCATGGTAAGATATAATATGATTTGCGAAGTGTTATGTACTCCTCGTCTACACTTCAATTGAATGTAAATGCGACACTTCCTTGCAAGCAAATAGCGTTTGCAAATGTCTACCTATCGTAGCAGGAGTGTTCTAATGCTTCTTAGAACGCGATATCGCAAATCATTCCTATGTTTCATGGTAAGATATAATATGATTTGCGAAGTGTTATGTATTCCTCGTCTACACTTCAAATGAATGTGAATGCGACACTTTCTCGCTAGGAAATAGCGTTTGCAGATGTCTACGTATCGTAGCAATAGATTTCTAATGCTTCTTAAAACGCGATATCGCATCTCATTTCTATATTTCATGGTAAGATATAATATGATTTGCGAAGTGTTATGTATTCCTCGTCTACACTTCAAATGAATGTAAATGCGACACTTCCTTGTAAGGAAATAGCGTTTGCAGATGTCTACCTATCGTAGCAATAGATTTCTAATGCTTCTTAAAACGCGATATAGCATCTCACTTCTATATTTCATGGTAAGATATAATATGATTTGCAAAGTGTCATGTATTCCTCGTCTACACTTCGAATGAATGTGAATGCGACACTTCCTTGCAAGGAAATAGCGTTTGCAGATGTCTACGTATCGTAGCAGTAGTGTTCTAATGCTTCTTAGAACGCGATATCGCATCTCATTTCTATGTTTCATGGTAAGATATAATATGATTTGCGAAGTGTTATGTATTCCTCGTCTACACTTCAAATGAATGTAAATGCGACACTTCCTTGCTAGGAAATAACGTCTGCAGATGTCTAGGAATCGTAGCAGTAGTGTTCTAATGCTTCTTAGAACGCGATATCGCATCTCATTTCTATGTTTCATGGTAAGGTATAATATGAATTGCGAAGTGTCATGTATTCCTCGTCTACACTTCAAATGAATGTAAATGCGACACTTCCTCGCTAGGAAATAGCGATTGCAGATGTCTACGTATCGTAGCAAAAGAGTTCTAATGCTTCTTAAAACGCGATATCGCATCTCATTTCTATTTTTCATGGTAATATATAATATGATTTGCGAAGTGTTATGTATTCCTCGTCTACACTTCAAATGAATGTAAATGCGACACTTCCTTGCAAGCAAATAGCGTTTGCAGATGTCTACGTATCGTAGCAGTAGTGTTCTAATGCTTCTTAGAACGCGATATCGCATCTCATTTCTATGTTTCATGGTAAGATATAATATGATTTGCGAAGTGTTATGTACTCCTCGTCTACACTTCAATTGAATGTAAATGCGACACTTCCTTGCAAGCAAATAGCGTTTGCAAATGTCTACCTATCGTAGCAGGAGTGTTCTAATGCTTCTTAGAACGCGATATCGCATATCATTCCTATGTTTCATGGTAAGATATAATATGATTTGCGAAGTGTTATGTATTCCTCGTCTACACTTCAAATGAATGTGAATGCGACACTTTCTCGCTAGGAAATAGCGTTTGCAGATGTCTACGTATCGTAGCAATAGATTTCTAATGCTTCTTAAAACGCGATATCGCATCTCATTTCTATATTTCATGGTAAGATATAATATGATTTGCGAAGTGTTATGTATTCCTCGTCTACACTTCAAATGAATGTAAATGCGACACTTCCTTGTAAGGAAATAGCGTTTGCAGATGTCTACCTATCGTAGCAATAGATTTCTAATGCTTCTTAAAACGCGATATAGCATCTCATTTCTATATTTCATGGTAAGATATAATATGATTTGCAAAGTGTCATGTATTCCTCGTCTACACTTCGAATGAATGTGAATGCGACACTTCCTTGCAAGGAAATAGCGTTTGCAGATGTCTACGTATCGTAGCAGTAGTGTTCTAATGCTTCTTAGAACGCGATATCGCATCTCATTTCTATGTTTCATGGTAAGATATAATATGATTTGCGAAGTGTTATGTATTCCTCGTCTACACTTCAAATGAATGTAAATGCGACACTTCCTTGCTAGGAAATAACGTCTGCAGATGTCTAGGAATCGTAGCAGTAGTGTTCTAATGCTTCTTAGAACGCGATATCGCATCTCATTTCTATGTTTCATGGTAAGGTATAATATGAATTGCGAAGTGTCATGTATTCCTCGTCTACACTTCAAATGAATGTAAATGCGACACTTCCTCGCTAGGAAATAGCGATTGCAGATGTCTACGTATCGTAGCAATAGAGTTCTAATGCTTCTTAAAACGCGATATCGCATCTCATTTCTATGTTTCATGGTAAGATATAATATGATTTGCGAAGTGTTATGTATTTCTCGTCTACACTTCAAATGAATGTAAATACGACACTTCCTTGCAAGGAAATAGCTTTTGGAAACGTCTACCTATCGTGGCAAAAGAGTTCTAATGCTTCTTAAAACGCGATATCGCATCTCATTTCTATTTTTCATGGTAATATATAATATGATTTGCGAAGTGTTATGTATTCCTCGTCTACACTTCAAATGAATGTAAATGCGACACTTCCTTGCAAGCAAATAGCGTTTGCAGATGTCTACGTATCGTAGCAATAGAGTTCTATTCCTTCTTAAAACGCGATATCGCATTTCATTTCTATGTTTCATGGTAAGATATAATATGATTTGCGAAGTGTTATGTATTCCTCGTCTACACTTCAAATAAATGTAAATGCGACACTTCCTTGTAAGGAAATGACGCCTGCAGATGTCTAGGTACCGTAGCAATAGAGTTCTAATGCTTCTTAAAACGCGATATCGCATCTCATTTCTATGTTTCATGGTAAGATATAATATGATTTGCGAAGTGTTATGTTTTCCTCGTCTACACTTCAAATGAATGTAAATACGACACTTCCTTCCAAGGAAATAGCGTTTGCAAACGTCTACCTATCGTAGCAATAGAGTTCTAATGCTTCTTAAAACGCGATATCGCATCTCATTTCTATATTTCATGGTAAGATATAATATGATTTGCGAAGTGTCATGTATTCCTCGTCTACACTTCAAGTGAATGTAAATGCGACACTTCCTCGCTAGGAAATAGCGATTGCAGATGTCTACGTATCGTAGCAATAGAGTTCTAATGCTTCTTAAAACGCGATATCGCATCTCATTTCTATGTTTCATGGTAAGATATAATATGATTTGCGAAGTGTTATGTATTTCTCGTCTACACTTCAAATGAATGTAAATACGACACTTCCTTGCAAGGAAATAGCTTTTGGAAACGTCTACCTATCGTGGCAAAAGAGTTCTAATGCTTCTTAAAACGCGATATCGCATCTCATTTCTATTTTTCATGGTAATATATAATATGATTTGCGAAGTGTTATGTATTCCTCGTCTACACTTCAAATGAATGTAAATGCGACACTTCCTTGCAAGCAAATAGCGTTTGCAGATGTCTACGTATCGTAGCAATAGAGTTCTATTCCTTCTTAAAACGCGATATCGCATTTCATTTCTATGTTTCATGGTAAGATATAATATGATTTGCGAAGTGTTATGTACTCCTCGTCTACACTTCAATTGAATGTAAATGCGACACTTCCTTGCAAGCAAATAGCGTTTGCAAATGTCTACCTATCGTAGCAGGAGTGTTCTAATGCTTCTTAGAACGCGATATCGCATATCATTCCTATGTTTCATGGTAAGATATAATATGATTTGCGAAGTGTTATGTATTCCTCGTCTACACTTCAAATGAATGTGAATGCGACACTTTCTCGCTAGGAAATAGCGTTTGCAGATGTCTACGTATCGTAGCAATAGATTTCTAATGCTTCTTAAAACGCGATATCGCATCTCATTTCTATATTTCATGGTAAGATATAATATGATTTGCGAAGTGTTATGTATTCCTCGTCTACACTTCAAATGAATGTAAATGCGACATTTCCTTGTAAGGAAATAGCGTTTGCAGATGTCTACCTATCGTAGCAATAGATTTCTAATGCTTCTTAAAACGCGATATAGCATCTCATTTCTATATTTCATGGTAAGATATAATATGATTTGCAAAGTGTCATGTATTCCTCGTCTACACTTCGAATGAATGTGAATGCGACACTTCCTTGCAAGGAAATAGCGTTTGCAGATGTCTACGTATCGTAGCAGTAGTGTTCTAATGCTTCTTAGAACGCGATATCGCATCTCATTTCTATGTTTCATGGTAAGATATAATATGATTTGCGAAGTGTTATGTACTCCTCGTCTACACTTCAATTGAATGTAAATGCGACACTTCCTTGCAAGCAAATAGCGTTTGCAAATGTCTACCTATCGTAGCAGGAGTGTTCTAATGCTTCTTAGAACGCGATATCGCATATCATTCCTATGTTTCATGGTAAGATATAATATGATTTGCGAAGTGTTATGTATTCCTCGTCTACACTTCAAATGAATGTGAATGCGACACTTTCTCGCTAGGAAATAGCGTTTGCAGATGTCTACGTATCGTAGCAATAGATTTCTAATGCTTCTTAAAACGCGATATCGCATCTCATTTCTATATTTCATGGTAAGATATAATATGATTTGCGAAGTGTTATGTATTCCTCGTCTACACTTCAAATGAATGTAAATGCGACACTTCCTTGTAAGGAAATAGCGTTTGCAGATGTCTACCTATCGTAGCAATAGATTTCTAATGCTTCTTAAAACGCGATATAGCATCTCATTTCTATATTTCATGGTAAGATATAATATGATTTGCAAAGTGTCATGTATTCCTCGTCTACACTTCGAATGAATGTGAATGCGACACTTCCTTGCAAGGAAATAGCGTTTGCAGATGTCTACGTATCGTAGCAGTAGTGTTCTAATGCTTCTTAGAACGCGATATCGCATCTCATTTCTATGTTTCATGGTAAGATATAATATGATTTGCGAAGTGTTATGTATTCCTCGTCTACACTTCAAATGAATGTAAATGCGACACTTCCTTGCTAGGAAATAACGTCTGCAGATGTCTAGGAATCGTAGCAGTAGTGTTCTAATGCTTCTTAGAACGCGATATCGCATCTCATTTCTATGTTTCATGGTAAGGTATAATATGAATTGCGAAGTGTCATGTATTCCTCGTCTACACTTCAAATGAATGTAAATGCTACACTTCCTTGCTAGGAAATAGCGTCTGCAGATGTCTAGGTATCGTAGCAATAGGGTTCTAATGCTTCTTAAAACGCGATATCGCATCTCATTTCTATGTTTCATGGTAAGATATAATATGATTTGCGAAGTGTTATGTATTCCTCGTCTACACTTCAAATGAATGTAAATACGACACTTCCTCGCAAGGAAATAGCGTTTGCAAACGTCTACCTATCGTAGCAATAGAGTTCTAATGCTTCTTAAAACGCGATATCGCATCTCATTTCTATATTTCATGGTAAGATATAATATGATTTGCGAAGTGTCATGTATTCCTCGTCTACACTTCAAATGAATGTAAATGCGACACTTCCTCGCTAGGAAATAGCGATTGCAGATGTCTACGTATCGTAGCAATAGAGTTCTAATGCTTCTTAAAACGCGATATCGCATCTCATTTCTATGTTTCATGGTAAGATATAATATGATTTGCGAAGTGTTATGTATTTCTCGTCTACACTTCAAATGAATGTAAATACGACACTTCCTTGCAAGGAAATAGCTTTTGGAAACGTCTACCTATCGTAGCAAAAGAGTTCTAATGCTTCTTAAAACGCGATATCGCATCTCATTTCTATATTTCCTGGTAATATATAATATGATTTGCGAAGTGTTATGTATTCCTCGTCTACACTTCAAATGAATGTAAATGCGACACTTCCTTGCAAGCAAATAGCGTTTGTAGATGTCTACGTATCGTAGCAATAGAGTTCTATTCCTTCTTAAAACGCGATATCGCATTTCATTTCTATGTTTCATGGTAAGATATAATATGATTTGCGAAGTGTTATGTACTCCTCGTCTACACTTCAATTGAATGTAAATGCGACACTTCCTTGCAAGCAAATAGCGTTTGCAAATGTCTACCTATCGTAGCAGGAGTGTTCTAATGCTTCTTAGAACGCGATATCGCATATCATTCCTATGTTTCATGGTAAGATATAATATGATTTGCGAAGTGTTATGTATTCCTCGTCTACACTTCAAATGAATGTGAATGCGACACTTTCTCGCTAGGAAATAGCGTTTGCAGATGTCTACGTATCGTAGCAATAGATTTCTAATGCTTCTTAAAACGCGATATCGCATCTCATTTCTATATTTCATGGTAAGATATAATATGATTTGCGAAGTGTTATGTATTCCTCGTCTACACTTCAAATGAATGTAAATGCGACACTTCCTTGTAAGGAAATAGCGTTTGCAGATGTCTACCTATCGTAGCAATAGATTTCTAATGCTTCTTAAAACGCGATATAGCATCTCATTTCTATATTTCATGGTAAGATATAATATGATTTGCAAAGTGTCATGTATTCCTCGTCTACACTTCGAATGAATGTGAATGCGACACTTCCTTGCAAGGAAATAGCGTTTGCAGATGTCTACGTATCGTAGCAGTAGTGTTCTAATGCTTCTTAGAACGCGATATCGCATCTCATTTCTATGTTTCGTGGTAAGATATAATATGATTTGCGAAGTGTTATGTATTCCTCGTCTACACTTCAAATGAATGTAAATGCGACACTTCCTTGCTAGGAAATAACGTCTGCAGATGTCTAGGAATCGTAGCAGTAGTGTTCTAATGCTTCTTAGAACGCGATATCGCATCTCATTTCTATGTTTCATGGTAAGGTATAATATGAATTGCGAAGTGTCATGTATTCCTCGTCTACACTTCAAATGAATGTAAATACGACACTTCCTTGCAAGGAAATTGCTTTTGGAAACGTCTACCTATCGTAGCAAAAGAGTTCTAATGCTTCTTAAAACGCGATATAGCATCTCATTTCTATATTTCATGGTAAGATATAATATGATTTGCAAAGTGTCATGTATTCCTCGTCTACACTTCGAATGAATGTGAATGCGACACTTCCTTGCAAGGAAATAGCGTTTGCAGATGTCTACGTATCGTATCAGTAGTGTTCTAATGCTTCTTAGAACGCGATATCGCATCTCATTTCTATGTTTCGTGGTAAGATATAATATGATTTGCGAAGTGTTATGTATTCCTCGTCTACACTTCAAATGAATGTGAATGCGACACTTTCTCGCTAGGAAATAGCGTTTGCAGATGTCTACGTATCGTAGCAATAGATTTCTAATGCTTCTTAAAACGCGATATCGCATCTCATTTCTATATTTCATGGTAAGATATAATATGATTTGCGAAGTGTTATGTATTCCTCGTCTACACTTCAAATGAATGTAAATGCGACACTTCCTTGTAAGGAAATAGCGTTTGCAGATGTCTACCTATCGTAGCAATAGATTTCTAATGCTTCTTAAAACGCGATATAGCATCTCATTTCTATATTTCGTGGTAAGATATAATATGATTTGCAAAGTGTCATGTATTCCTCGTCTACACTTCGAATGAATGTGAATGCGACACTTCCTTGCAAGGAAATAGCGTTTGCAGATGTCTACGTATCGTAGCAGTAGTGTTCTAATGCTTCTTAGAACGCGATATCGCATCTCATTTCTATGTTTCATGGTAAGATATAATATGATTTGCGAAGTGTTATGTATTCCTCGTCTACACTTCAAATGAATGTAAATGCGACACTTCCTTGCTAGGAAATAACGTCTGCAGATGTCTAGGAATCGTAGCAGTAGTGTTCTAATGCTTCTTAGAACGCGATATCGCATCTCATTTCTATGTTTCATGGTAAGGTATAATATGAATTGCGAAGTGTCATGTATTCCTCGTCTACACTTCAAATGAATGTAAATGCTACACTTCCTTGCTAGGAAATAGCGTCTGCAGATGTCTAGGTATCGTAGCAATAGAGTTCTAATGCTTCTTAAAACGCGATATCGCATCTCATTTCTATGTTTCATGGTAAGATATAATATGATTTGCGAAGTGTTATGTATTCCTCGTCTACACTTCAAATGAATGTAAATACGACACTTCCTCGCAAGGAAATAGCGTTTGCAAACGTCTACCTATCGTAGCAATAGAGTTCTAATGCTTCTTAAAACGCGATATCGCATCTCATTTCTATATTTCATGGTAAGATATAATATGATTTGCGAAGTGTCATGTATTCCTCGTCTACACTTCAAATGAATGTAAATGCGACACTTCCTCGCTAGGAAATAGCGATTGCAGATGTCTACGTATCGTAGCAATAGAGTTCTAATGCTTCTTAAAACGCGATATCGCATCTCATTTCTATGTTTCATGGTAAGATATAATATGATTTGCGAAGTGTTATGTATTTCTCGTCTACACTTCAAATGAATGTAAATACGACACTTCCTTGCAAGGAAATAGCTTTTGGAAACGTCTACCTATCGTAGCAAAAGAGTTCTAATGCTTCTTAAAACGCGATATCGCATCTCATTTCTATATTTCCTGGTAATATATAATATGATTTGCGAAGTGTTATGTATTCCTCGTCTACACTTCAAATGAATGTAAATGCGACACTTCCTTGCAAGCAAATAGCGTTTGTAGATGTCTACGTATCGTAGCAATAGAGTTCTATTCCTTCTTAAAACGCGATATCGCATTTCATTTCTATGTTTCATGGTAAGATATAATATGATTTGCGAAGTGTTATGTACTCCTCGTCTACACTTCAATTGAATGTAAATGCGACACTTCCTTGCAAGCAAATAGCGTTTGCAAATGTCTACCTATCGTAGCAGGAGTGTTCTAATGCTTCTTAGAACGCGATATCGCATATCATTCCTATGTTTCATGGTAAGATATAATATGATTTGCGAAGTGTTATGTATTCCTCGTCTACACTTCAAATGAATGTGAATGCGACACTTTCTCGCTAGGAAATAGCGTTTGCAGATGTCTACGTATCGTAGCAATAGATTTCTAATGCTTCTTAAAACGCGATATCGCATCTCATTTCTATATTTCATGGTAAGATATAATATGATTTGCGAAGTGTTATGTATTCCTCGTCTACACTTCAAATGAATGTAAATGCGACACTTCCTTGTAAGGAAATAGCGTTTGCAGATGTCTACCTATCGTAGCAATAGATTTCTAATGCTTCTTAAAACGCGATATAGCATCTCATTTCTATATTTCATGGTAAGATATAATATGATTTGCAAAGTGTCATGTATTCCTCGTCTACACTTCGAATGAATGTGAATGCGACACTTCCTTGCAAGGAAATAGCGTTTGCAGATGTCTACGTATCGTAGCAGTAGTGTTCTAATGCTTCTTAGAACGCGATATCGCATCTCATTTCTATGTTTCGTGGTAAGATATAATATGATTTGCGAAGTGTTATGTATTCCTCGTCTACACTTCAAATGAATGTAAATGCGACACTTCCTTGCTAGGAAATAACGTCTGCAGATGTCTAGGAATCGTAGCAGTAGTGTTCTAATGCTTCTTAGAACGCGATATCGCATCTCATTTCTATGTTTCATGGTAAGGTATAATATGAATTGCGAAGTGTCATGTATTCCTCGTCTACACTTCAAATGAATGTAAATACGACACTTCCTTGCAAGGAAATAGCTTTTGGAAACGTCTACCTATCGTAGCAAAAGAGTTCTAATGCTTCTTAAAACGCGATATAGCATCTCATTTCTATATTTCATGGTAAGATATAATATGATTTGCAAAGTGTCATGTATTCCTCGTCTACACTTCGAATGAATGTGAATGCGACACTTCCTTGCAAGGAAATAGCGTTTGCAGATGTCTACGTATCGTAGCAGTAGTGTTCTAATGCTTCTTAGAACGCGATATCGCATCTCATTTCTATGTTTCGTGGTAAGATATAATATGATTTGCGAAGTGTTATGTATTCCTCGTCTACACTTCAAATGAATGTAAATGCGACACTTCCTTGCTAGGAAATAACGTCTGCAGATGTCTAGGAATCGTAGCAGTAGTGTTCTAATGCTTCTTAGAACGCGATATCGCATCTCATTTCTATGTTTCATGGTAAGGTATAATATGAATTGCGAAGTGTCATGTATTCCTCGTCTACACTTCAAATGAATGTAAATACGACACTTCCTTGCAAGGAAATAGCTTTTGGAAACGTCTACCTATCGTAGCAAAAGAGTTCTAATGCTTCTTAAAACGCGATATCGCATCTCATTTCTATATTTCCTGGTAATATATAATATGATTTGCGAAGTGTTATGTATTCCTCGTCTACACTTCAAATGAATGTAAATGCGACACTTCCTTGCAAGCAAATAGCGTTTGCAGATGTCTACGTATCGTAGCAATAGAGTTCTATTCCTTCTTAAAACGCGATATCGCATTTCATTTCTATGTTTCATGGTAAGATATAATATGATTTGCGAAGTGTTATGTACTCCTCGTCTACACTTCAATTGAATGTAAATGCGACACTTCCTTGCAAGCAAATAGCGTTTGCAAATGTCTACCTATCGTAGCAGGAGTGTTCTAATGCTTCTTATAACGCGATATCGCATATCATTCCTATGTTTCATGGTAAGATATAATATGATTTGCGAAGTGTTATGTATTCCTCGTCTACACTTCAAATGAATGTGAATGCCACACTTTCTCGCTAGGAAATAGCGTTTGCAGATGTCTACGTATCGTAGCAATAGATTTCTAATGCTTCTTAAAACGCGATATCGCATCTCATTTCTATATTTCATGGTAAGATATAATATGATTTGCGATGTGTTATGTATTCCTCGTCTACACTTCAAATGAATGTAAATGCGACACTTCCTTGTAAGGAAATAGCGTTTGCAGATGTCTACCTATCGTAGCAATAGATTTCTAATGCTTCTTAAAACGCGATATAGCATCTCATTTCTATATTTCATGGTAAGATATAATATGATTTGCAAAGTGTCATGTATTCCTCGTCTACACTTCGAATGAATGTGAATGCGACACTTCCTTGCAAGGAAATAGCGTTTGCAGATGTCTACGTATCGTAGCAGTAGTGTTCTAATGCTTCTTAGAACGCGATATCGCATCTCATTTCTGTGTTTCGTGGTAAGATATAATATGATTTGCGAAGTGTTATGTATTCCTCGTCTACACTTCAAATGAATGTAAATGCGACACTTCCTTGCTAGGAAATAACGTCTGCAGATGTCTAGGAATCGTAGCAGTAGTGTTCTAATGCTTCTTAGAACGCGATATCGCATCTCATTTCTATGTTTCATGGTAAGGTATAATATGAATTGCGAAGTGTCATGTATTCCTCGTCTACACTTCAAATGAATGTAAATGCTACACTTCCTTGCTAGGAAATAGCGTCTGCAGATATCTAGGTATCGTAGCAATAGAGTTCTAATGCTTCTTAAAACGCGATATCGCATTTCACTTCTATGTTTCATGGTAAGATATAATATGATTTGCTAAGTGTTATGTATTCCTCGTCTACACTTCAAGTGAATGTAAATGCGACAGTTCCTTGCAAGGAAATAGCGTTTGCAGATGTCTATGTATCGTAGCAATAGATTTCTAATGCTTCTTAAAACGTGACATCGCATCTCATTTCTATGTTTCATGGTAAGATATAATACGATTTGCGAAGTGTCATGTATTCCTCGTCTACACTTCAAATGAATGTAAATGCGACACTTCCTTGTAAGGAAATAACGCCTGCAGATGTCTAGGTACCGTAGCAATAGGGTTCTAATGCTTCTTAAAACGCGATATCGCATCTCATTTCTATGTTTCATGGTAAGATATAATATGATTTGCGAAGTGTTATGTATTCCTCGTCTACACTTCAAATGAATGTAAATACGACACTTCCTTGCAAGGAAATAGCGTTTGCAAACGTCTACCTATCGTAGCAATAGAGTTCTAATGCTTCTTAAAACGCGATATCGCATCTCATTTCTATATTTCATGGTAAGATATGATATGATTTGCGAAGTGTCATGTATTCCTCGTCTACACTTCAAATGAATGTAAATGCGACACTTCCTCGCTAGGAAATAGCGATTGCAGATGTCTACGTATCGTAGCAATAGAGTTCTAATGCTTCTTAAAACGCGATATCGCATCTCATTTCTATGTTTCATGGTAAGATATAATATGATTTGCGAAGTGTTATGTATTTCTCGTCTACACTTCAAATGAATGTAAATACGACACTTCCTTGCAAGGAAATAGCTTTTGGAAACGTCTACCTATCGTAGCAAAAGAGTTCTAATGCTTCTTAAAAAGCGATATCGCATCTCATTTCTATATTTCCTGGTAATATATAATATGATTTGCGAAGTGTTATGTATTCCTCGTCTACACTTCAAATGAATGTAAATGAGACACTTCCTTGCAAGCAAATAGCGTTTGCAGATGTCTACGTATCGTAGCAATAGAGTTCTATTCCTTCTTAAAACGCGATGTCGCATTTCATTTCTATGTTTTATGGTAAGATATAATATGATTTGCGAAGTGTTATGTACTCCTCGTCTACACTTCAATTGAATGTAAATGCGACACTTCCTTGCAAGCAAATAGCGTTTGCAAATGTCTACCTATCGTAGCAGGAGTGTTCTAATGCTTCTTAGAACGCGATATCGCATATCATTCCTATGTTTCATGGTAAGATATAATATAATTTGCGAAGTGTTATGTATTCCTCGTCTACACTTCAAATGAATGTGAATGCGACACTTTCTCGCTAGGAAATAGCGTTTGCAGATGTCTACGTATCGTAGCAATAGATTTCTAATGCTTCTTAAAACGCGATATCGCATCTCATTTCTATATTTCATGGTAAGATGTAATATGATTTGCGAAGTGTTATGTATTCCTCGTCTACACTTCAAATGAATGTAAATGCGACACTTCCTTGTAAGGAAATAGCGTTTGCAGATGTCTACCTATCGTAGCCATAGATTTCTAATGCTTCTTAAAACGCGATATCGCATCTCATTTCTATATTTCATGGTAAGATATAATATGATTTGCAAAGTGTCATGTATTCCTCGTCTACACTTCGAATGAATGTGAATGCGACACTTCCTTGCAAGGAAATAGCGTTTGCAGATGTCTACGTATCGTAGCAGTAGTGTTCTAATGCTTCTTAGAACGCGATATCGCATCTCATTTCTATGTTTCATGTTAAGATATAATATGATTTGCGAAGTGTTATGTATTCCTCGTCTACACTTCAAATGAATGTAAATGCGACACTTCCTTGCTAGGAAATAACGTCTGCAGATGTCTAGGAATCGTAGCAGTAGTGTTCTAATGCTTCTTAGAACGCGATATCGCATCTCATTTCTATGTTTCATGGTAAGGTATAATATGAATTGCGAAGTGTCATGTATTCCTCGTCTACACTTCAAATGAACGTAAATGCTACACTTCCTTGCTAGGAAATAGCGTCTGCAGATGTCTAGGTATCGTAGCAATAGAGTTCTAATGCTTCTTAAAACGCGATATCGCATTTCACTTCTATGTTTCATGGTAAGATATAATATGATTTGCTAAGTGTTATGTATTCCTCGTCTACACTTCAAGTGAATGTAAATGCGACAGTTCCTTGCAAGGAAATAGCGTTTGCAGATGTCTATGTATCGTAGCAATAGATTTCTAATGCTTCTTAAAACGTGACATCGCATCTCATTTCTATGTTTCATGGTAAGATATAATACGATTTGCGAAGTGTCATGTATTCCTCGTCTACAATTCAAATGAATGTAAATGCGACACTTCCTCGCTAGGAAATAGCGCTTGCAGATGTCTACGTATCCTAGCAATAGATTTCAAATGCTTCTTAATGCACGATATCGCATCTCATTTCTATGTTTCATGGTAAGATGTAATATTCATTGCGAAGTGTTATGCATTCCACGTCTACGATTCAAATGAATGTAAATGCGACACTTCCTTGCAAGGAAATAGCGATTGCAGATGTCTACGTATCGTAGCAATAGAGTTCATATGATTCGATATCGCATCTCATTTCTATGTTTCATGGTAAGATATAACATGATTTGCGAAGTGTTATGTATTCCTAGTCTACAATTCAAATGAATGTAAATGCGACACTTTCTCGCTAGGAAATAGTGTTTGCAGATGTCTACGCATCGTAGCAATAGAGTTCATATGATTCGATATCGCATCTCATTTCTATGTTTCATGGTAAGATATAACATGATTTGCAAAGTGTCATGTATTCCTCGTCTACACTTCAAATGAATGTAAATGCGACACTTCCTTGCTAGGAAATAGCGTCTGCAGATGTCTAGGTAACGTAGCAATAGAGTTCTAATGCTTCTTAAAACGCGATATCGCATCTCATTTCTATGTTTCATGGTAAGATATAATATGATTTGCGAAGTGTCATGTATTCCTCGTCTACACTTCAAATGAATGTAAATGCGACACTCCCTTGCTAGGAAATAGCGTCTGCAGATGTCTGGGTATCGTAGCAGTAGAGTTCTAATGCTTCTTAAAACGCGATATCGCATCACATTTCTATGTTTCATGGTAAGATATAATATGATTTGCGAAGTGTCATGTATTCCTCGTCTACACTTCAAATGAATGTAAATGCTACACTTCCTTGCTAGGAAATAGCGTCTGCAGATGTCTAGGTATCGTAGCAATAGAGTTCTAATCCTTCTTAAAACGCGATATCGCATTTCATTTCTATGATTCATGGTAAGATATAATATGATTTGCGAAGTGTTATGTATTCCTCGTCTACATTTCAATATAATGTAAATGCGACACTTCCTTGCAAGGAAATAGCGTTTGCAAATGTCTACCTATCGTAGCAGTAGTGTTCTAATGCTTCTTAGAGCGCGATATCGCATCTCATTCCTATGTTTCATGGTAAGATATAATATGATTTGCGAAGTGTTATGTATTCCTCGTCTACACTTCAAATGAATGTGAATGCGACACTTTCTCGCTAGGAAATAGCGTTTGCAGATGTCTACGCATCGTAGCAATAGAGTTCTATTGCTTCTTAAAACGCGATATCGCATCTCATTTCTATGTTTCATGGTAAGATATAATATGATTTGCGAAGTATCATGTATTCCTCGTCTACACTTCAAATGAATGTAAATGCGACACTACCTTGCTAGGAAATAGCGACTGCAGAAGTCCAGGTATCGTAGCAATAGGGTTCTAATGCTTCTTAAAACGCGATATCGCATCTCATTTCTATGTTTCATGGTAAGATATAATATGATTTGCGAAGTATCATGTATTCCTCGTCTACACTTCAAATGAATGTAAATGCGACAATTCCTCGCTAGGAAATAGCGTTTGCAGATGTCCACGTATCGTAGCAATAGAGTTCTAATGCTTCTTAAAACGCGATATCGCATCTGATTTCTATGTTTCATGGTAAGATATAATATGATTTGCGAAGTATCATGTATTCCTCATCTACACTTCAAATGAATGTAAATGCGAAACTTCCTCGCTAGGAAATAGCGTTTGCAGATGTCTACGTATCGTAGCAATAGAGTTCTTATGATTCTTAAAACGCGATGTCGCCTCTCATTTCTATGTTTCATGGTAAGATATAATATGATTTGCGAAGTGTCATGTATTCCTCGTCTACACTTCAAATGAATGTGAATGCGACACTTCCTTGCAAGGAAATAGCGTTTTCGAATGCCTACCTATCGTAGCAATAGAGTTCTTATGATTCTTAAAACGCGATATCGCATCTCATTTCTATGTTTCATGGTAAGATATAATATGAATTGCGAAGTGTCATGTATTCCTCGTCTACACTTCAAATGAATGTAAATGCGACACTTCCTTGCTAGGAAATAGCGTTTGCAGATGTCTACGTATCGTAGCAATAGAGTTCTAATGCTTCTTAAAACGCGATATCGCATCTCATTTCTATGTTTCATGGTAAGATATAATATGATTTGCGAAGTATCATGTATTCCTCGTCTACACTTCAAATGAATGTAAATGCGACACTACCTTCTAGGAAATAGCGTCTGCAGATGTCTAGGTATCGCAGCAATAGAGTTCTAATGCTTCTTAAAACGCGATATCGCATCTCATTTCTATGTTTCATGGTAAGATATAATATGATTTACGAAGTGTTATGTATTCCTCGTCTACACTTCAAATGAATGTGAATGCGACACTTCCTTGCAAGGAAATAGCGTTTGCAGTTGTCTACGTATCGTAGCAATAGATTTCCAATGCCTCTTAAAACGCTATATCGCATCTCATTTCTATGTTTCATGGTAAGATATAATATGATTTGCAAAGTGTCATGTATTCCTCGTCTACACTTCAAATGAATGTAAATGCCACACTTCCCTGCTAGGAAATAGCGTCTGCAGATGTCCAGGTATCGCAGCAATAGAGTTCTAATGCTTCTTAAAACGCGATATCGCATCTCATTTCTATGTTTCATGGTAAGATATAATATGATTTGCGAAGTATCATGTATTCCTCGTCTACACTTCAAATGAATGTAAATGCGACACTTCCTCGCTAGGAAATAGCGTTTGCAGATGTCTACGTATCGTAGCAATAGATTTCTAATGCTTCTTAAAACGCGATATCGAATCTCATTTCTATGTTTCATGGTAAGATATAATATTCATTACGAAGTGTTATGCATTCCTCGTCTACGATTCAAATGAATGTAAATGCGACACTTCTTTGCTAGGAAATAGCGTTTGCAAATGTCTACCTATCGTAGCAATAGTGTTCTAATGCTTCTTAAAACGCGATATCCCATCTTTTTTCTATGTTTCATGGTAAGATATAATATGATTTGCGAAGTATCATGTATTCCTCGTCTACACTTCAAATGAATGTAAATGCGACACTTCCTCGCTAGGAAATAGCGTTTGCAGATGTCCACGTATCGTAGCAATAGAGTTCTAATGCTTCTTAAAACGCGATATCGCATCTCATTTCTATGTTTCATGGTAAGATATAATATGATTTGCGAAGTGTCATGTATTCCTCGTCTACACTTCAAATGAATGTAAATGCGACACTTCCTTGCTAGGAAATAGCGTCTGCAGATGTCTAGGTATCGCAGCAATAGAGTTCTAATGCTTCTTAAAACGCGATATCGCATCTCAATTCTATGTTTCATGGTAAGATATAATATGATTTGCGAAGTGTCATGTATTCCTCGTCTACACTTCAAATGAATGTGAATGCGACACTTCCTTGCAAGGAAATAGCGTTTTCGAATGCCTACCTATCGTAGCAATAGAGTTCTTATGATTCTTAAAACGCGATATCGCATCTCATTTCTATGTTTCATGGTAAGATATAATATGAATTGCGAAGTGTCATGTATTCCACGTCTACACTTCAAATGAATGTAAATGCGACACTTCCTTGCTAGGAAATAGCGTTTGCAGATGTCTACGTATCGTAGCAATAGAGTTCTAATGCTTCTTAAAACGCGATATCGCATCTCATTTCTATGTTTCATGGTAAGATATAATATGATTTGCGAAGTATCATGTATTCCTCGTCTACACTTCAAATGAATGTAAATGCGACACTACCTTCTAGGAAATAGCGTCTGCAGATGTCTAGGTATCGCAGCAATAGAGTTCTAATGCTTCTTAAAACGCGATATCGCATCTCATTTCTATGTATCATGGTAAGATATAATATGATTTACGAAGTGTTATGTATTCCTCGTCTACACTTCAAATGAATGTGAATGCGACACTTCCTTGCAAGGAAATAGCGTTTGCAGTTGTCTACGTATCGTAGCAATAGATTTCCAATGCCTCTTAAAACGCTATATCGCATCTCATTTCTATGTTTCATGGTAAGATATAATATGATTTGCGAAGTGTCATGTATTCCTCGTCTACACTTCAAATGAATGTAAATGCCACACTTCCCTGCTAGGAAATAGCGTCTGCAGATGTCCAGGTATCGTAGCAATAGAGTTCTAAAGCTTCTTAAAACGCGATATCGCATCTCATTTCTATGTTTCATGGTAAGATATAATATGATTTGCGAAGTATCATGTATTCCTCGTCTACACTTCAAATGAATGTAAATGCGACACTTCCTCGCTAGGAAATAGCGTTTGCAGATGTCTACGTATCGTAGCAATAGATTTCTAATGCTTCTTAAAACGCGATATCGAATCTCATTTCTATGTTTCATGGTAAGATATAATATTCATTACGAAGTGTTATGCATTCCTCGTCTACGATTCAAATGAATGTAAATGCGACACTTCTTTGCTAGGAAATAGCGTTTGCAAATGTCTACCTATCGTAGCAATAGTGTTCTAATGCTTCTTAAAACGCGATATCGCATCTTTTTTCTATGTTCCATGGTAAGATATAATATGATTTGCGAAGTATCATGTATTCCTCGTCTACACTTCAAATGAATGTAAATGCGACACTTCCTTGCAAGGAAATCGCGTTTGCAGATGTCTACGTATCGTAGCAATAGAGTTCTTATGATTCTTAAAACGCGATATTGCATCTCATTTCTATGTTTCATGGTAAGATATAATATGATTTGCGAAGTGTCATGTATTCCTCGTCTACACTTCAAATGAATGTAAATGCGACACTTCCTTGCTAGGAAATAGCGTCTGCAGATGTCTAGGTATCGCAGCAATAGAGTTCTAATGCTTCTTAAAACGCGATATCGCATCTCAATTCTATGTTTCATGGTAAGATATAATATGATTTGCGAAGTGTTATGTATTCCTTGTCTACGCTTCAAATGAATGTGAATGCGACACTTAGACGCTAGGAAATAGCGTTTGCAGATGTCTACGTAACGTAGCAATAGATTTCTAATGCTTCTTAAAACGCGATATCGCATCTCATTTCTATTTTTCATGGTAAGATATAATATGATTTGCGAAGTGTCATGTATTCCTCGTCTACACTTCAAATGAATGTAAATGCGACACTTCCTTGCAAGGGAATAGCGTTTGCAGATGTCTACGTATCGAAGCAATAGAGTTCAAATGCTTCTTAAAACGAGATATCGCATCTCATTTCTATGTTTCATGGTAAGATATAATATGATTTGCGAAGTGTCATGTATTCCTCGTCTACACTTCAAATGAATGTAAATGCGACACTTCCTTGCTAGGAAATAGCGTCTGCAGATGTCTAGGTATCGCAGCAATAGAGTTCTAATGCTTCTTAAAACGCGATATCGCATCTCAATTCTATGTTTCATGGTAAGATATAATATGATTTGCGAAGTGTTATGTATTCCTTGTCTACGCTTCAAATGAATGTGAATGCGACACTTCCACGCTAGGAAATAGCGTTTGCAGATGTCTACGTAACGTAGCAATAGATTTCTAATGCTTCTTAAAACGCGATATCACATCTCATTTCTATGTTTCATGGTAAGATATAATATGATTTGCGAAGTGTCATGTATTCCTCGTCTACACTTCAAATGAATGTAAATGCGACACTTCCTTGCAAGGGAATAGCGTTTGCAGATGTCTACGTATCGAAGCAATAGAGTTCAAATGCTTCTTAAAACGAGATATCGCATCTCATTTCTATGTTTCATGGTAAGACATAATATGATTTGCGAAGTGTTATGTATTCCTCGTCTAGACTTCAAATGAATGTAAATGCGACACTTCCTTGCAAAGAAATAGCGTTTGCGGATGTGTAGGTATCGTAGCAGTAGAGTTCTAATGCTTCTTAAAACGCGATATCGCATCTCATTTCTATGTTTCATGGTAAGATATAATATGATTTGCGAAGTGTTATGTATTCCTCGTCTAGACTTCAAATGAATGTAAATGCGACACTACCTTGCTAGGAAATAGCGTCTTCAGATGTCTAGGTATCGCAGCAATAGAGTTCTAATGCTTCTTAAAACGCGATATCGCATTTCATTTCTATGTTTCATGGTAAGATATAATATGATTTGCGAAGTGTTATGTATTCCTCGTCTACACTTCAAATGAATGTGAATGCGACACTTCCTCGCTAGGAAATAGCGTTTGCAGATGTCTACGTATCGTAGCAATAGATTTCTAATGCTTCTTAAAACGCGATATCGCATTTCATTTCTATGTTTCATGGTAAGATATAATATGATTTGCGAAGTGTCATGTATTCCTCGTCTACACTTCAAATGAATGTAAATGCGACACTTCCTTGCAAAGAAATAGCGTTTGCAGATGTGTAGGTATCGAAGCAATAGAGTTATAATGCTTCTTAAAACGCGATATCGCATCTCATTTCTATGTTTCATGGTAAGATATAATATGATTTGCGAAGTGTTATGTATTCCTCGTCTACGATTCAAATGAATGTAAATGCGACACTTCCTTGCAAGGAAATAGCGTTTGCGAATGTCTATCTATCGTAGCAATAGTGTTCTAATGCTTCTTAAAACGCGATATCGCATCTCATTTCTATGTTTCATGGTAAGATATAATATGATTTGCGAAGTGTCATGTATTCCTCGTCTACACTTCAAATGAATGTAAATGCCACACTTCCCTGCTAGGAAATAGTGTCTGCAGATGTCTAGGTATCGTAGCAGTAGAGTTCTAATGCTTCTTAAAACGCGATATCGCATCTCATTTCTATGTTTCATGGCAAGATATAATATGATTTGCGAAGTGTTATGTATTCCTCGTCTGGACTTCAAATGAATGTAAATGCGACACTCCCTTGCTAGGAAATAGCGTCTGCAGATGTCTAGGTATCGTAGCAGTAGAGTTCTAATGCTTCTTAAAACGCGATATCGCATCTCATTTCTATGTTTCATGGTAAGATATAATATGATTTGCGAAGTGTTATGCATTCCTCGTCAACGATTCAAATGAATGTAAATGCGACACTTCCTTGCAAGGAAATAGCGTTTGCAGATGTCTACGTATCGTAGCAATAGATTTCTAATGCTTCTTAAAACGCGATATCGCATCTCATTTCTATGTTTCATGGTAAGATATAATATGATTTGCGAAGTGTCATGTATTCCTCGTCTACAGTTCAAATGAATGAAAATGCGACACTTCCTTGCAAGGAAATAGCGTTTGCAGATGTCTACGTATCGAAGCAATAGAGTTCTTATGATTCTTAAAACGCGATATCGCATCTCATTTCTATGTTTCATGGTAAGATATAATATGATTTGCGAAGTGTCATGTATTCCTCGTCTACACTTCAAATGAATGTAAATGCGACACTTCCTTGCAAGGGAATAGCGTTTGCAGATATCTACGTATCGAAGCAATAGAGTTCAAATGCTTCTTAAAACGAGATATCGCATCTCATTTCTATGTTTCATGGTAAGATATAATATGATTTGCGAAGTGTTATGTATTCCTCGTCTACACTTCAAATGAATGTAAATGCGACACTTCCTTGCAAAGAAATAGCGTTTGCAGATGTGTAGGTATCGATGCAATAGAGTTATAATGCTTCATAAAACGCGATATCGCATCTCATTTCTATGTTTCATGGTAAGATATAATATGATTTGCGAAGTGTTATGCATTCCTCGTCTACGAGTCAAATGAATGTAAATGCGACACTTCCTTGCAAGGAAATAGCGTTTGCAGATGTCTACGTATCGTAGCAATAGATTTCTAATGCTTCTTAAAACGCGATATCGCATCTCATTTCTATGTTTCATGGTAAGATATAATATGATTTGCGAAGTGTCATGTATTGCTCGTCTACAGTTCAAATGAATGAAAATGC
The DNA here is from genome assembly GCF_050948175.1 of Xylocopa sonorina. Classification (NCBI taxonomy): domain Eukaryota; kingdom Metazoa; phylum Arthropoda; class Insecta; order Hymenoptera; family Apidae; genus Xylocopa; species Xylocopa sonorina. Next base: position 56,327 of record NW_027490232.1, read on the forward strand.
GACACTTCCTTGCAAGGAAATAGCGTTTGCAGATGTGTAGGTATCGTAGCAATAGAGTTATTATGCTTCTTAAAACGCGATATCGCATCTCATTTCTATGTTTCATGGTAGGATATAATATGATTTGCGAAGTGTTATGTATTCCTCGTCTACACTTCAAATGAATGTAAATGCGACACTTCCTTGCAAAGAAATAGCGATTGCAGATGTGTAGGCATCGATGCAATAGAGTTATAATGCTTCAAAAAACGCGATATCGCATCTCATTTCTATGTTTCATGGTAAGATATAATATGATTTGCGAAGTGTTATGCATTCCTCGTCTACGATTCAAATGAATGTAAATGAGACACTTCCTTACAAGGAAATAGCGTTTGCAGATGTCTACGTATCGTAGCAATAGATTTCTAATGCTTCTTAAAACGCGATATCGCATCTCATTTCTATGTTTCATGGTAAGATACAATATGATTTGCGAAGTGTCATGTATTCCTCGTCTACAGTTCAAATGAATGAAAGTGCGACACTTCCTTGCAAGGAAATAGCGTTTGCAGATGTGTAGGTATCGTAGCAATAGAGTTATTATGCTTCTTAAAACGCGATATCGCATCTCATTTCTATGTTTCATGGTAAGATATAATATGATTTGCGAAGTGTTATGCATTCCTCGTCTACGATTCAAATGAATGTAAATGCGACACTTCCTTGCAAGGAAATAGCGTTTGCGAATGTCTATCTATCGTAGCAATAGTGTTCTAATGCTTCTTAAAACGCGATATCGCATCTCATTTCTATGTTTCATGGTAAGATATAATATGATTTGCGAAGTGTCATGTATTGCTCGTCTACAGTTCAAATGAATGAAAATGCGACACTTCCTTGCAAGGAAATAGCGTTTGCAGATGTGTAGGTATCGTAGCAATAGAGTTATTATGCTTCTTAAAACGCGATATCGCATCTCATTTCTATGTTTCATGGTAGGATATAATATGATTTGCGAAGTGTTATGTATTCCTCGTCTACACTTCAAATGAATGTAAATGCGACACTTCCTTGCAAAGAAATAGCGTTTGCAGATGTGTAGGTATCGATGCAATAGAGTTATAATGCTTCATAAAACGCGATATCGCATCTCATTTCTATGTTTCATGGTAAGATATAATATGATTTGCGAAGTGTTATGCATTCCTCGTCTACGATTCAAATGAATGTAAATGCGACACTTCCTTGCAAGGAAATAGCGTTTGCAGATGTCTATCTATCGTAGCAATAGTGTTCTAATGCTTCTTAAAACGCGATATCGCATCTCATTTCTATGTTTCATGGTAATATATATTATGATTTGCGAAGTGTTATGTATACCTAGTCTACACTTCAAATGAATGTAAATGCGACACTTCCTTGCAAGGAAATAGCGATTTCGAATGTCTATCTATCGTAGCAATAGTGTTCTAATGCTTCTTAAAACGCGATATCGCATCTCATTTCTATGTTTCATGGTAAGATATAATATGATTTGCGAAGTGTCATGTATTCCTCGTCTACACTTCAAATGAATGTAAATGCGACACTTCCTTGCAAGGAAATAGCGTTTGCAAATGTCTACGTATCGTAGCAATAGAGTTCTTATGATTCTTAGAACGCGATATCGCATCTCATTTCTATGTTTCATGGTAAGATACATTATGATTTGTGAAGTGCTATGTATTCCTCGTCTACACTTCAAATGAATGTAAATGCGACACTTCCTTGCAAGGAAATAGCGTTTGCGAATGTCTATCTATCGTAGCAATAGTGTTCTAATGCTTCTTAAAACGCGATATCGCATCTCATTTCTATGTTTCATGGCAAGATATAATATGATTTGTGAAGTGTCATGTATTCCTCGTCTACACTTCAAATGAATGTAAATGCCACACTTCCCTGCTAGGAAATAGTGTCTGCAGATGTGTCGGTATCGTAGCAATATAGTTCTAATGCTTCTTAAAACGCGATATCGCATCTCATTTCTACGTTTCATGGTAAGATATAATATGATTTGCGAAGTATCATGTATTCCTCGTCTACACTGCAAATGAATGTAAATGCGAAACTTCCTCGCTAGGAAATAGCGTTTGCAGATGTCTACGTATCGTAGCAATAGAGTTCTTATGATCCTTAAAACGCGATGTCGCATCTCATTTCTATGTTTCATGGTAAGATATAAAATGATTTGCGAAGTGTCATGTATTCCTCGTCTACACTTCAAATGAATGTGAATGCGACACTTCCTTGCAAGGAAATAGCGTTTTCGAATGTCTACCTATCGTAGCAATAGAGTTCTTATGATTCTTAAAACCTGATATCGCATCTCATTTCTATGTTTCATGGTAAGATATAATATGATTTGCGATGTGTCATGTATTCCTCGTCTACACTTCAAATGGATGTAAATGCGACACTACCTTGCTAGGAAATAGCGTCTGCAGATGTCTAGGTATCGCAGCAATAGAGTTCTTATGATTCTTAAAACGCGATATCGCATCTCATTTCTATGTTTCATGGTAAGATATAATATGATTTGCGAAGTGTTATGTATTCCTCGTCTACACTTCAAATGAATGTGAATGCGACACTTCCTTGCAAGGAAATAGCGTTTTCGAATGTCTACCTATCGTAGCAATAGTGTTCTAATTCTTCTTAGAACGCGATATCGCATCTCATGTCTGTGTTCCATGGTAAGATATAATACGATTTGCGAAGTGTTATGTATTCCTCGTCTACACTTCAAATGAATGTAAATGCGACACTTCCTTGCAAGGAAATAGCGTTTGCAGATGTCGACGTATCCTAGCAATAGAGTTCTTATGATTCTTAAAACGCGATATCGCATCTCATTTCTATGTTTCATGGTAAGATATAATATGATTTGCTAAGTGTTATATGTTCCTCGTCTACACTTCAAATGAATGTAAATGCGACACTTCCTTGCAAGCAAATAGCGTTTGCGAATGTCTGTCTATCGTAGCAATAGTGTTCTAATGCTTCTTAAAACGCAATATCGCATCTCATTTCTATGTTTCATGGTAAGATATAATATGATTTGCGAAGTGTTATGTATTCCTCGTCTACACTTCAAATGAATGTAAATGCGACACTTACTTGCAAGGAAATAGCGTTTGCAGATGTCTACGTATCGTAGCAATAGATTTCTAATGCTTCTTAAAACGCGATATCGCATCTCATTTCTATGTTTCATGGTAAGATATAATATGATTTGCGAAGTGTTATGCATTCCTCGTCTACGATTCAAATGAATGTAAATGCGACACTTCCTTGCAAGGAAATAGCGTTTGCGAATGTCTCTCTATCGTAGCAATAGTGTTCTAATGCTTCTTAAAACGCGATATCGCATCTCATTTCTATGTTTCATGGTAAGATATAAGATGATTTGCGAAGTGTCATGTATTCCTCGTCTACACTTCAAATGAATGTAAATTCCACACTTCCCTGCTAGGAAATAGTGTCTGCAGATGTCTAGGTATCGTAGCAGTAGAGTTCTAATGCTTCTTAAAACGCGATATCGCATCTCATTTCTATGTTTCATGGCAAGATATAATATGATTTGCGAAGTGTTATGTATTCCTCGTCTACACTTCAAATGTATGTAAATGCGACACTTCCTTGCAAAGAAATAGCGTTTGCAGATTTGTAGGTATCGATGCAATAGAGTTATAATGCTTCATAAAACGCGATATCGCATCTCATTTCTATGTTTCATGGTAAGATATAATATGATTTGCGAAGTGTTATGCATTCCTCGTCTACGATTCAAATGAATGTAAATGCGACACTTCCTTGCAAGGAAATAGCGTTTGCAGATGTCTATCTATCGTAGCAATAGTGTTCTAATGCTTCTTAAAACGCGATATCGCATCTCATTTCTATGTTTCATGGTAATATATATTATGATTTGCGAAGTGTTATGTATACCTAGTCTACACTTCAAATGAAAGTAAATGCGACACTTCCTTGCAAGGAAATAGCGATTTCGAATGTCTATCTATCGTAGCAATAGTGTTCTAATGCTTCTTAAAACGCGATATCGCATCTCATTTCTATGTTTCATGGTAAGATATAATATGATTTGCGAAGTGTCATGTATTCCTCGTCTACACTTCAAATGAATGTAAATGCGACACTTCCTTGCAAGGAAATAGCGTTTGCAAATGTCTACGTATCGAAGCAATAGAGTTCAAATGCTTCACAAAACGAGATATCGCATCTCATTTCTATGTTTCATGGTAAGATATAATATGATTTGCGAAGTCTTATGTATTCCTTGTCTACACTACAAATGAACGTAAATGCGACACTTCCTTGCAAGGAAATAGCGTTTGCAGATGTCTATGTATCGTAGCAATAGATTTCTAATGCTTCTTAAAACGCGATATCGCATCTCATTTCTATGTTTCATGGTAAGATATAATATGATTTGCCAAGTGTCATGTATTCCTCGTCTACACTTCAAATGAATGTAAATGCGACACTTCCTTGCAAGGAAGTAGCGTTTGCAGATGTCTACGTATCGAAGAAATAGAGTTCAAATGCTTCTTAAAACGCGATATCGCATCTCATTACTATGTTGCATGATAAGATTTAATATTCATTGCGAAGTGTTATGCATTCCTCGTCTACGATTCAAATGAATGTAAATGCGACACTTCCTTGCTAGGAAACAGCGTTTGCAGATGTTTGCGTATCGTAGGGATAGAGTTCTAATGCTTCATAAAACGCGATATCGCATCTCATTTCTATGTTGCATGATAGGATATAATTTTCATTGTAAAGTGTTATGTATACCTCGTATTCTCTTCAGAAGAATGTAAATGCGACACTTCCTTGCAAGGAAATAGCGTCTGCAGATGTCTACGTATCGAAGCAATAGAGTTCAAATGCTTCTTAAAACGAGATATCGCATCTCATTACTATGTTTCATGATAAGATTTAATATTCATTGCGAAGTGTTATGCATTCCTCGTCTATGATTCAAATGAATGTAAATGCGACACTTTCTTGCTAGGAAATAAAGTTTGCAGATGTTTACGTATCGTAGGGATAGAGTTCCAATTTCTTCTTAAAACGCGATATCGCATCTCATTTCTATGTTGCATGATAGGATATAATATTCATTGTAAAGTGTTATGTATACCTCGTATTCTCTTCAGAAGAATGTAAATGCGGCACTTCCTTGCAAGGAAATAGCGTTTGCAGATGTCTACGTATCGTAGGGATAGAGTTCTAATGGTTCTTAAAACGAGATATCGCATCTCATTTCTATGTCTCATGATAAGATATAATATTCATTGCGAAGTGTTATGCATTCCTCGTCTATGATTCAAATGAATGTAAATGCGACACTTTCTTGCTAGGAAATAAAGTTTGCAGATGTTTACGTATCGTAGGGATAGAGTTCCAATTTCTTCTTAAAACGCGATATCGCATCTCATTTCTATGTTGCATGATAGGATATAATATTCATTGTAAAGTGTTATGTATACCTCGTATTCTCTTCAGAAGAATGTAAATGCGGCACTTCCTTGCAAGGAAATAGCGTTTGCAGATGTCTACGTATCGTAGGGATAGAGTTCTAATGGTTCTTAAAACGAGATATCGCATCTCATTTCTATGTCTCGTGATAAGATATAATATTCATTGCGAAGTGTTATGCATTCGTCGTCTACGATTCAAATGAATGTAAATGCGACACTTCCTTGCAAGGAAATAGCGTTTGCAGATGTCTACGCATCGTAGCAATAGAGTTCTTATGATTCTTAAAACGCGATATCGCATCTCAGTTCTATGTTTCATGGTAAGATATAATATGATTTGCGAAGTGTCATGTATTCCTCGTCTACACTTCAAATATGATTTGCGAAGTGTCATGTATTCCTCGTCTACACTTCAAATATGATTTGCGAAGTGTCATGTATTCCTCGTCTACACTTCAAATGAATGTAAATGCGACACTTCCTTGCTAAGAAATAGCGTCTGCAGATATCTAGGTATCGTAGCAATAGAGTTCTAATGATTCTTAAAACGCGATATCGCATCTCATTTCTATGTTTCATGGTAAGATATAATATGATTTGCGAAGTGTCATGTATTCCTCGTCTACACTTCAAATGAATGTAAATGCCACACTTCCCTGCTAGGAAATAGTGTCTGCAGATGTCTAGGTATCGTAGCAGTAGAGTTCTAATGCTTCTTAAAACGCGATATCGCATCTCATTTCTATGTTTCATGGCAAGATATAATATGATTTGCGAAGTGTTATGTATTCCTCGTCTAGACTTCAAATGAATGTAAATGCGACACTCCCTTGCTAGGAAATAGCGTCTGCAGATGTCTAGGTATCGTAGCAGTAGAGTTCTAATGCTTCTTAAAACGCGATATCGCATCTCATTTCTATGTTTCATGGTAAGATATAATATGATTTGCGAAGTGTTATGCATTCCTCGTCAACGATTCAAATGAATGTAAATGCGACACTTCCTTGCAAGGAAATAGCGTTTGCAGATGTCTACGTATCGTAGCAATAGATTTCTAATGCTTCTTAAAACGCGATATCGCATCTCATTTCTATGTTTCATGGTAAGATATAATATGATTTGCGAAGTGTCATGTATTCCTCGTCTACAGTTCAAATGAATGAAAATGCGACACTTCCTTGCAGGGAAATAGCGTTTGCATATGTGTAGGTATCGTAGCAATAGAGTTATTATGCTTCTTAAAACGCGATATCGCATCTCATTTCTATGTTTCATGGTAAGATATAATATGATTTGCTAAGTGTTATATGTTCCTCGTCTACACTTCAAATGAATGTAAATACGACACTTCCTTGCAAGCAAATAGCGTTTGCAGATGTCGACGTATCGTAGCAATAGAGTTCTTATGATTCTTAAAACGCGATATCGCATCTCATTTCTATGTTTCATGGTAAGAAATAATATGATTTGCGAAGTGTTATGTATTCCTCGTCTACACTTCAAATGAATGTAAATGCGACACTTCCATGCAAGGGAATAGCGTTTGCAGATGTCTACGTATCGAAGCAATAGAGTTCAAATGCTTCTTAAAACGAGATATCGCATTTCATTTCTATGTTTCATGGTAAGATATAATATGATTTGCGAAGTGTTATGTATTCCTCGTCTACACTTCAAAAGAATGTAAATGCGACACTTCCTTGCAAAGAAATAGCGTTTGCAGATGTGTAGGTATCGATGCAATAGAGTTATAATGCTTCATAAAACGCGATATCGCATCTCATTTCTATGTTTCATGGTAAGATATAATATGATTTGCGAAGTGTTATGCATTCCTCGTCTACGATTCAAATGAATGTAAATGAGACACTTCCTTACAAGGAAATAGCGTTTGCAGATGTCTACGTATCGTAGCAATAGAGTTCTTATGATTCTTAAAACGCGATGTCGCATCTCATTTCTATGTTTCATGGTAAGATACAATATGATTTGCGAAGTGTCATGTATTCCTCGTCTACAGTTCAAATGAATGAAAGTGCGACACTTCCTTGCAAGGAAATAGCGTTTGCAGATGTGTAGGTATCGTAGCAATAGAGTTATTATGCTTCTTAGAACGCGATATCGCATCTCATTTCTATGTTTCATGGTAAGATATAATATGATTTGCTAAGTGTTATATGTTCCTCGTCTACACTTCAAATGAATGTAATTGCGACACTTCCTTGCAAGCAAATAGCGTTTGCGAATGTCTGTCTATCGTAGCAATAGTGTTCTAATGCTTCTTAAAACGCAATATCGCATCTCATTTCTATGTTTCATGGTAAGATATAATATGATTTGCGAAGTGTTATGTATTCCTCGTCTACACTTCAAATGAATGTAAATGCGACACTTACTTGCAAGGAAATAGCGTTTGCAGATGTCTACGTATCGTAGCAATAGATTTCTAATGCTTCTTAAAACGCGATATCGCATCTCATTTCTATGTTTCATGGTAAGATATAATATGATTTGCGAAGTGTTATGCATTCCTCGTCTACGATTCAAATGAATGTAAATGCGACACTTCCTTGCAAGGAAATAGCGTTTGCAGATGTCTACGTATCGTAGCAATAGATTTCTAATGCTTCTTAAAACGCGATATCGCATCTCATTTCTATGTTTCATGGTAAGATATAATATGATTTGCGAAGTGTCATGTATTGCTCGTCTACAGTTCAAATGAATGAAAATGCGACACTTCCTTGCAAGGAAATAGCGTTTGCAGATGTGTAGGTATCGTAGCAATAGATTTATTATGCTTCTTAAAACGCGATATCGCATCTCATTTCTATGTTTCATGGCAAGATATAATATGATTTGCGAAGTGTTATGTATTCCTCGTCTACACTTCAAATGAATGTGAATGCGAAACTTCCTCGCTAGGAAATAGCGTTTGCAGATGTCTACGTATCGTAGCAATAGATTTCTAATGCTTCTTAAAACGCGATATCGCATCTCATATCTATGTTTCATGGTAAGATATAATATGAATTGCGAAGTGTCATGTATACCTCGTCAACACTTCAAATGAATGTAAATGCGACACTTCCTTGCAAGGAAATAGCGTTTGCGAATGTCTGTCTACCGTAGCAATAGTGTTCTAATGCTTCTTAAAACGCGATATCGCACCTCATTTCTATGTTTCATGGTAAGTTATAATATGATTTGCGAAGTGTTATGCATTCCTCGTCTACGATTCAAATGAATGTAAATGCGACACTTCCTTGCAAGGAAATAGCGTTTGCAAATGTCTACGTATCGTAGCAATAGAGTTCTTATGATTCTTAAAACGCGATATCGCATCTCATTTCTATGTTTCATGGTAAGATACATTATGATTTGCGAAGTGCTATGTATTCCTCGTCTACACTTCAAATGAATGTAAATGCGACACTTCCTTGCAAGGAAATAGCGTTTGCAGATGTCGACGTATCGTAGCAACAGAGTTCTTATGATTCTTAAAACGCGATATCGCATCTCATTTCTATGTTTCATGGTAAGATATAATATGACTTGCGAAGTGTTATGCATTCCTCGTCTACACTTCAAGTGAATGTAAATGCGACACTTCCTTGCAAGGAAATAGCGTTTGCAAATGTCTACCTATCGCAGCAATAGTGTTCTAATGCATCTTAAAAAGCGATATCGCATCTCATATCTATGTTTCATGGTAAGATATAATATGAATTGCGAAGTGTCATGTGTACCTCGTCAACACTTCAAATGAATGTAAATGCGACACTTCCTTGCAAGGAAATAGCGTTTGCGAATGTCTGTCTACCGTAGCAATAGTGTTCTAATGCTTCTTAAAACGCGATATCGCATCTCATTTCTATGTTTCATGGTAAGATATAATATGATTTGCGAAGTGTTATGCATTCCTCGTCTACGATTCAAATGAATGTAAATGCGACACTTCCTTGCAAGGAAATAGCGTTTGCAAATGTCTACGTATCGTAGCAATAGAGTTCTTATGATTCTTAAAACGCGATATCGCATCTCATTTCTATGTTTCATGGTAAGATACATTATGATTTGCGAAGTGCTATGTATTCCTCGTCTACACTTCAAATCAATGTAAATGCGACACTTCCTTGCAAGGAAATAGCGTTTGCAGATGTCTACGTATCGTAGCAATAGAGTTCTTACGATTCTTAAAACGAGATATCGCATCTCATTTCTATGTTTCATGGTAAGATATAATATGGTTTGCGAAGTGTTATGAATTCCTCGTCTACACTTCAAATGAATGTGAATGCGACACTTCCTCGCTAGGAAGTAGCGTTTGCAGATGTCTACGTATCGTAGCAATAGATTTCTAATGCTTCTTAAAACGCGATATCGCATCTCATTTCTGTGTTTCATGGTAAGATATTATATGATTTGCGAAGTGTTATGTATTCCTCGTCTACACTTCAAATGAATGTAAATGCGACACTTCCTTGCAAGGAAATAGCGTTTGCAGATATCTACGTATCGAAGCAATGGAGTTCAAATGCTTCTTAAAACGAGATTTCGCATCTCATTTCTATGTTTCATGGTAAGATATAATATGATTTGAGAAGTGTTATGCATTCCTCGTCTACAATTCAAGTGAATGTAAATGCGGCACTTCCTTGCAAGGAAATAGCGTTTGCAAATGTCTACCTATCGCAGCAATGGTGTTCTAATGCTCCTTAAAACGCGATATCGCATCTCATTTCTATGTTTCATGGTAAGATATAATATGATTTGCGAAGTGTTATGTATTCCTCGTCTACACTTCAAATGAATGTAAATGCGACACTTCCTTGCAAGGAAATAGCGTTTGCGGATGTCGACGTATCGTAGCAATAGAGTTCTTATGATCCTTAAAACGCGATATCGCATCTCATTTCTATGTTTCATGGTATGATATAATATGATTTGCGAAGTGTTATGTATTCCTCGTCTACACTTCAAATGAATGTAAATGCGACACTTCCATGCAAGGAAAAAGCGTTTGCAGATGTCTACGTATCGAAGCAATAGAGTTCTTATGATTCTTAAAACGCGATATCGCATCTCATTTCTATGTTTCATGGTAAGATATAATATGATTTGCAAAGTGTTATGTATTCCTCGTCTACACTTCAAATGAATGTATATGCGACACTTCCTTGCTAAGAAATAGCGTCTGCAGATATCTAGGTATCGTAGAAATAGAGTTCTAATGCTTCTTAAAACGCGACATCGCATCTCATTTCTATGTTTCATGGTAAGATATAATATGATTTGCGAAGTGTCATGTATTCCTCGTCTACACTTCAACTGAATGTAAACGCGACACTTCCTTGCTAAGAAATAGCGTCTGCAGATATCTAGGTATCGTAGCAATAGAGTTCTAATGCTTCTTAAAACGCGATATAGCATCTCATTTCTATGTTTCATGGTAAGATATAATATGATTGGCGAAGTGTTATGTATTCCTCGCCTACACTTCAAATGAACGTGAATGCGACACTTCCTTGCTAGGGAATAGCGTTTGCAGATGTCTACGTATCGTAGCAATAGAGTTCTAATGCTTCTTAAAACGTGATACCGCATCTCACTTCTATGTTGCATGATAAGATGTAATATTCATTGCGATGTGATATGTATTCCTCGTCTACACTCCAAATGAATGTAAATGCGAAACTTCCTTGCTAGGAAATAGCGTTTGCAGATGTCTACGTATCGAAGCAATAGAGTTCAAATGCTTCATAAAACGAGATATCGCATCTCATTTCTATGTTTCATGGTAAGATATAATATGATTTGCGAAGTCTTATGTATTCCTCGTCTACACTTCAAATGAACGTAAATGCGACACTTCCTTGCAAGGAAATAGCGTTTGCAGATGTCTACGCATCGTAGCAATAGAGTTCTTATGATTCTTAAAACGCGATATCGCATCTCAGTTCTATGTTTCATGGTAAGATATAATATGATTTGCGAAGTGTTATGTATTCCTCGTCTACACTTCAAATGAATGTAAATGCGACAATTCCTTGCAAGGAAACAGCGTTTGCAGATGTCTACGTATCGAAGTAATAGAGTTCAAATGCTTCTTAAAACGAGATATTGCATCTCATATCTATGCTTCATGATAAGATATAATATTCATTGCGAAGTGTTATGCATTCCTCGTCTACGATTCAAATGAATGTAAATGCGACACTTCCTTGCAAGGAAATAGCGTTTGCAGATGTCTACGTATCGTAGCAATAGAGTTCTTATGATTCTTAAAACGCGATATCGCATCTCACTTGTATGTTTCATGGCAAGATATAATATGATTTGCGAAGTGTTATGTATTCCTCGTCTACACTTCAAATGAATGTAAATGCGACACTTCCTTGCAAGGAAATAGCGTTTGCAGATGTCTACGTATCGAAGCAATAGAGTTCAAATGCTTCACAAAACGAGATATCGCATCTCATTTCTATGTTTCATGGTAAGATATAATATGATTTGCGAAGTCTTATGTATTCCTTGTCTACACTACAAATGAACGTAAATGCGACACTTCCTTGCAAGGAAATAGCGTTTGCAGATGTCTACGTATCGTAGCAATAGATTTCTAATGCTTCTTAAAACGCGATATCGCATCTCATTTCTATGTTTCATGGTAAGATATAATATGACTTGCCAAGTGTCATGTATTCCTCGTCTACACTTCAAATGAATGTAAATGCGACACTTCCTTGCAAGGAATTAGCGTTTGCAGATGTCTACGTATCGAAGAAATAGAGTTCAAATGCTTCTTAAAACGCGATATCGCATCTCATTACTATGTTGCATGATAAGATTTAATATTCATTGCGAAGTGTTATGCATTCCTCGTCTACGATTCAAATGAATGTAAATGCGACACTTCCTTGCTAGGAAACAGCGTTTGCAGATGTTTGCGTATCGTAGGGATAGAGTTCTAATGCTTCATAAAACGCGATATCGCATCTCATTTCTATGTTGCATGATAGGATATAATTTTCATTGTAAAGTGTTATGTATACCTCGTATTCTCTTCAGAAGAATGTAAATGCGACACTTCCTTGCAAGGAAATAGCGTCTGCAGATGTCTACGTATCGAAGCAATAGAGTTCAAATGCTTCTTAAAACGAGATATCGCATCTCATTACTATGTTTCATGATAAGATTTAATATTCATTGCGAAGTGTTATGCATTCCTCGTCTATGATTCAAATGAATGTAAATGCGACACTTTCTTGCTAGGAAATAAAGTTTGCAGATGTTTACGTATCGTAGGGATAGAGTTCCAATTTCTTCTTAAAACGCGATATCGCATCTCATTTCTATGTTGCATGATAGGATATAATATTCATTGTAAAGTGTTATGTATACCTCGTATTCTCTTCAGAAGAATGTAAATGCGGCACTTCCTTGCAAGGAAATAGCGTTTGCAGATGTCTACGTATCGTAGGGATAGAGTTCTAATGGTTCTTAAAACGAGATATCGCATCTCATTTCTATGTCTCATGATAAGATATAATATTCATTGCGAAGTGTTATGCATTCCTCGTCTATGATTCAAATGAATGTAAATGCGACACTTTCTTGCTAGGAAATAAAGTTTGCAGATGTTTACGTATCGTAGGGATAGAGTTCCAATTTCTTCTTAAAACGCGATATCGCATCTCATTTCGATGTTGCATGATAGGATATAATATTCATTGTAAAGTGTTATGTATACCTCGTATTCTCTTCAGAAGAATGTAAATGCGGCACTTCCTTGCAAGGAAATAGCGTTTGCAGATGTCTACGTATCGTAGGGATAGAGTTCTAATGGTTCTTAAAACGAGATATCGCATCTCATTTCTATGTCTCGTGATAAGATATAATATTCATTGCGAAGTGTTATGCATTCGTCGTCTACGATTCAAATGAATGTAAATGCGACACTTCCTTGCAAGGAAATAGCGTTTGCAGATGTCTACGCATCGTAGCAATAGAGTTCTTATGATTCTTAAAACGCGATATCGCATCTCAGTTCTATGTTTCATGGTAAGATATAATATGATTTGCGAAGTGTCATGTATTCCTCGTCTACACTTCAAATATGATTTGCGAAGTGTTATGTATTCCTCGTCTACACTTCAAATGAATGTGAATGCGAAACTTCCTCGCTAGGAAATAGCGTTTGCAGATGTCTACGTATCGTAGCAATAGATTTCTAATGCTTCTTAAAACGCGATATCGCATCTCATATCTATGTTTCATGGTAAGATATAATATGAATTGCGAAGTGTCATGTATACCTCGTCAACACTTCAAATGAATGTAAATGCGACACTTCCTTGCAAGGAAATAGCGTTTGCGAATGTCTGTCTACCGTAGCAATAGTGTTCTAATGCTTCTTAAAACGCGATATCGCACCTCATTTCTATGTTTCATGGTAAGTTATAATATGATTTGCGAAGTGTTATGCATTCCTCGTCTACGATTCAAATGAATGTAAATGCGACACTTCCTTGCAAGGAAATAGCGTTTGCAAATGTCTACGTATCGTAGCAATAGAGTTCTTATGATTCTTAAAACGCGATTTCGCATCTCATTTCTATGTTTCATGGTAAGATACATTATGATTTGCGAAGTGCTATGTATTCCTCGTCTACACTTCAAATGAATGTAAATGCGACACTTCCTTGCAAGGAAATAGCGTTTGCAGATGTCGACGTATCGTAGCAACAGAGTTCTTATGATTCTTAAAACGCGATATCGCATCTCATTTCTATGTTTCATGGTAAGATATAATATGACTTGCGAAGTGTTATGCATTCCTCGTCTACACTTCAAGTGAATGTAAATGCGGCACTTCCTTGCAAGGAAATAGCGTTTGCAAATGTCTACCTATCGCAGCAATGGTGTTCTAATGCTCCTTAAAACGCGATATCGCATCTCATTTCTATGTTTCATGGTAAGATATAATATGATTTGCGAAGTGTTATGTATTCCTCGTCTACACTTCAAATGAATGTAAATGCGACACTTCCTTGCAAGGAAATAGCGTTTGCGGATGTCGACGTATCGTAGCAATAGAGTTCTTATGATCCTTAAAACGCGATATCGCATCTCATTTCTATGTTTCATGGTAAGATATAATATGATTTGCGAAGTGTTATGTATTCCTCGTCTACACTTCAAATGAATGTAAATGCGACACTTCCATGCAAGGAAAAAGCGTTTGCAGATGTCTACGTATCGAAGCAATAGAGTTCTTATGATTCTTAAAACGCGATATCGCATCTCATTTCTATGTTTCATGGTAAGATATAATATGATTTGCAAAGTGTTATGTATTCCTCGTCTACACTTCAAATGAATGTATATGCGACACTTCCTTGCTAAGAAATAGCGTCTGCAGATATCTAGGTATCGTAGAAATAGAGTTCTAATGCTTCTTAAAACGCGACATCGCATCTCATTTCTATGTTTCATGGTAAGATATAATATGATTTGCGAAGTGTCATGTATTCCTCGTCTACACTTCAACTGAATGTAAACGCGACACTTCCTTGCTAAGAAATAGCGTCTGCAGATATCTAGGTATCGTAGCAATAGAGTTCTAATGCTTCTTAAAACGCGATATAGCATCTCATTTCTATGTTTCATGGTAAGATATAATATGATTGGCGAAGTGTTATGTATTCCTCGCCTACACTTCAAATGAACGTGAATGCGACACTTCCTTGCTAGGAAATAGCGTTTGCAGATGTCTACGTATCGTAGCAATAGAGTTCTAATGCTTCTTAAAACGTGATACCGCATCTCACTTCTATGTTGCATGATAAGATGTAATATTCATTGCGATGTGATATGTATTCCTCGTCTACACTCCAAATGAATGTAAATGCGAAACTTCCTTGCTA
This sequence comes from Xylocopa sonorina, assembly GCF_050948175.1. Lineage (NCBI taxonomy): Eukaryota > Metazoa > Arthropoda > Insecta > Hymenoptera > Apidae > Xylocopa > Xylocopa sonorina. The sequence goes on from NW_027490232.1 coordinate 71,787, forward strand.
GGAAATAGCGTTTGCAGATGTCTACGTATCGAAGCAATAGAGTTCAAATGCTTCTTAAAACGCGATATCGCATCTCATTTCTATGTTTCATGGTAAGATATAATATGATTTGCGAAGTGTCATGTATTCCTCGCCTACACTTCAAATGAATGTGAATGCGACACTTCCTTGCTAGGAAATAGCGTTTGCAGATGTCTACGTACCGTAGGGATAGAGTTCTAATGCTTCTTAAAACGTGATATCGTATCGCATTTCTATGTTTCATGGTAAGATATAATATGATTGGCGAATTGTTATGTATTCCCCGCCTACACTTCAAATGAATGTAAATGCGACACTTCCTTGCTAGGAAATAGCGTCTGCAGATGTCTACGTATCGTAGCAATGGAGTTCTAATGCTTCTTAGAACGCGATATCGCATCTCATTTCTATGTTTCATGGTAAGATATAATATGATTTGCCAAGTGTCATGTATTCCTCGTCTACACTTCAAATGAATGTAAATGCGACACTTCCTTGGTAGGAAATAGCGTTTGCAGATGTTTACGTATCGTAAGGATAGAGTTCTAATGCTTCTTAAAACGCGATATCGCATCTCATTTCTATGTTGCATGATTGGATATAATATTCATTGTAAAGTGTTATGTATACCTCGTATTCTCATCAAAAGAATGTAAATGCGACTCTCCCTTGCAAGGAAATAGCGCTTGCAGATGTCTACGTATCGTAGCAATAGATTTCTAATGCTTCCTAAAACGCGATATCGCATCGCATTTCTATGTTGCATGATAGGATATAATATTCTTTGTAAAGTGTTATGTATACCTCGTATTCTCTTCAGAAGAATGTAAATGCGACACTTCCTTGCTAGGAAATAGCGTTTGCAGATGTCTACGTATCATAGCAATAGTGTTCTTATGATTCTTAAAACGCGATATCGCATCTCATTTCTATGTTTCATGGTAAGATATAATATTCATTGCGAAGTGTTATGCATTCCTCGTCCACGACTCAAATGAATGTAAATGCGACACTTCCTTGCTAGGAAATAGCGTCTGCAGATGTCTAGGTATCGTAGCAATAGAGTTCTAATGCTTTTTAAAACGCGATATCGCATCTCATTTCTATGTTTCATGGTAAGATATAATATGATTTGCGAAGTGTTACGTATTCCTCGTCTACACTTCAAATGAATGTAAATGCGACACTTCCTTGCAAGGAAATAACGTTTGCAGATGTCTACCTATCGTAGCAATAGTGTTCTAATGCTTCTTAAAACGCGATATCGCATCTAATTTCTATGTTTCATGGTAAGATATAATATGATTTGCGAAGTATCATGTATTCCTCGTCTACACCTCAAATGAATGTAATTGCGACACTTCCTTGCTAGGAAATAGCGTCTGCAGATGTCTAGGTATCGTAGCAATAGAGTTCTAATGCTTCTTAAAACGCGATATCGCATCTCACTTCTATATTTCATGGTAAGATGTACTATGATTTTCGAAGTGTTATGTATTCCTCGTCTACACTTCAAATGAATGTAAATGCGACACTTCCTTGTAAGGAAATAGCACTTGCAGATGTCTACCTATCGTAGCAATAGAGTTCTAATGCTTCTTAAAACGCGATATCGCATCTCATTTCTATGTTTCGTGGTAAGATATAATATGATTTGCGAAGTATCATGTATTCCTCGTCTACACTTCAAATGAATGTAAATGCGACACTTCCTTGCTAGGAAATAGCGTTTGCAGATGTCTACGTATCGAAGCAATAGAGTTCAAATGTTTCTAGAAACAAGATATCGCATCTCAATTCTATGTTTCATGGTAAGATATAACATGATTTGCGAAGTGTTATGTATTCCTCGTCTACACTTGAAATGAATGTAATTGCGACACTGCCCTGCAAGGAGATAGCGTTTGCAGATGTCTACGTATCGCAGCGATAGCTTTCTAATTCTTCTTAAAACGCGATATCGCATCTCATTTCTATGTTTCGTGGTAAGATATAATATGATTTGCGAAGTGTTACGTATTCCTCGTCTACACTTCAAATGAATGTAAATGCGACACTTCCTTGCAAGGAAATAACGTTTGCAGATGTCTACCTATCGTAGCAATAGTGTTCTAATGCTTCTTAAAACGCGATATCGCATCTAATTTCTATGTTTCATGGTAAGATATAATATGATTTGCGAAGTATCATGTATTCCTCGTCTACACTTCAAATGAATGTAAATGCGACACTTCCTTGCATGGAAATAGCGTTTGCAGATGCCTACGTATCGTAGCAATAGAGTTCTTATGATCCTTAAAACGCGATATCGCATCTCATTTCTATGTTTCATGGTAAGATAAAATATAATATGCGAAGTGTTATGTATTCCTCGTCAACACTTCAAATGAATGTGAATGCGACACTTCCTTGCAAGGAAATAGCGTTTGCAAATTTCTACGTATCGTAGAAATAGAGTTCTAATGCTTCTTAAAACGCGATATCGCATCTCATTACTATGTTGCATGATAAGATATAATATTCATTGTAAAGTGTTATGTATACCTCGTATTCACTTCAGAAGAATGTAAATGCGACACTTCCTTGCAAGGAAATAGCGTTTGCAGATGTCTACGTGTCGAAGCAATAGAGTTCAAATGCTTCTTAAAACGAGATATTGCATCTCATATCTACGTTTCATGATAAGATATAATATTCATTGCAAAGTGTTATGCATTCCTCGTCTACGATTCAAATGGATGTAAATGCGATACTTCCTTGCTAGGAAATAGCGTTTGCAGATGTCTACGTATCGAAGCAATAGAGTTCAAATGCTTCTTAAAACGAGATATTGCATCTCATATCTATGTTTCATGATAAGATATAATATTCATTGCAAAGTGTTATGCATTCCTCGTCTACGATTCAAATAGATGTAAATGCGATACTTCCTTGCTAGGAAATAGCGTTTGCAGATGTCTACGTATCGAAGCAAGCGGGTTCAAATGCTTCTTAAAACGAGATATCGCATCTCATTTCTATGTTTCATGACAAGATGTAATATTCATTGCGAAGTGTTATGTATTCCTCGTCTACACTTCAAATGAATGTAAATGCGACACTTCCTTGCTAGGAAATAGCGTTTGCAGATGTCTACGTATCGAAGCAATAGAGTTCAAATGCTTCTTAAAACGAGATATCGCATCTCATTACTATGTTCCATGGTGAGATATAATATTCATTGCGATGTGTCATGTATTCCTCCTTTACGCTTCAAATGAATGTAAATGCGACACATCTTTGATAGGAGATATCGATTGCAGATTTCTATGTATCGTATGGATGGAGTTCTAATGCTTCTTAAAACGAGATATCGCGTCTCATTTATATGTGTCATGATAAGGTATAATATCCATTGCGAAGTGTTATGTATTCCTCGTCTACACTTCAAATGAATGTGAATGCGACACTTCCTCGTTAGGAAATATCGTTTGCAGATGTCTACGTGTCGAAGCAATAGAGTTCAAATTCTTCTTAAAACGAGATATCACATCTCATATCTATGTTTCATGATGAGATATAATATTCATTGCAAAGTGTTATGCATTCCTCGTCTACGATTCAAATGGATGTAAATGCGACACTTCCTTGCAAGGAAATAGCGTTTGCAGATGTCTACGTATCGAAGCAATAGAGTTCAAATGTTTCTAGAAACAAGATATCGCATCTCAATTCTATGTTTCATGGTAAGATATAACATGATTTGAGAAGTGTTACGTATTCCTCGTCTACACTTCAAATGAATGTAAATGCGACACTTCCTTGCTAGGGAATAGCGTGTGCAGATGTCTAGGTATCGTAGCAATAGTGTTCTAATGCTTCTTAAAACGCGATATCGCATCTCAATTCTATGTTTCATGGTAAGATATAACATGATTTGCGAAGTGTTATGTATTCCTCGTCTACACTTGAAATGAATGTAATTGCGACACTGCCCTGCAAGGAGATAGCGTTTGCAGATGTCTACGTATCGCAGCAATAGCTTTCTAATTCTTCTTAAAACGCGATATCGCATCTCATTTCTATGTTTCGTGGTAAGATATAATATGATTTGCGAAGTATCATGTATTCCTCGTCTACACTTCAAATGAATGTAAATGCGACACTTCCTTGCATGGAAGTAGCGTTTGCAGATGTCTACGTATCGTAGCAATAGAGTTCTTATGATCCTTAAAACGCGATATCGCATCTCATTTCTATGTTTCATGGTAAGATAAAATATAATATGCGAAGTGTTATGTATTCCTCGTCAACACTTCAAATGAATGTGAATGCGACACTTCCTTGCAAGGAAATAGCGTTTGCAAATTTCTACGTATCGTAGAAATAGAGTTCTAATGCTTCTTAAAACGCGATATCGCATCTCATTACTATGTTGCATGATAAGATATAATATTCATTGTAAAGTGTTATGTATACCTCGTATTCACTTCAGAAGAATGTAAATGCGACACTTCCTTGCAAGGAAATAGCGTTTGCAGATGTCTACGTGTCGAAGCAATAGAGTTCAAATGCTTCTTAAAACGAGATATTGCATCTCATATCTACGTTTCATGATAAGATATAATATTCATTGCAAAGTGTTATGCATTCCTCGTCTACGATTCAAATGGATGTAAATGCGATACTTCCTTGCTAGGAAATAGCGTTTGCAGATGTCCACGTATCGAAGCAATAGAGTTCAAATGCTTCTTAAAACGAGATATTGCATCTCATATCTATGTTTCATGATAAGATATAATATTCATTGCAAAGTGTTATGCATTCCTCGTCTACGATTCAAATAGATGTAAATGCGATATTCCTTGCTAAGAAATAGCGTTTGCAGATGTCTACGTATCGAAGCAATAGGGTTCAAATGCTTCTTAAAACGAGATATCGCATCTCATTTCTATGTTTCATGACAAGATGTAATATTCATTGCGAAGTGTTATGTATTCCTCGTCTACACTTCAAATGAATGTAAATGCGACACTTCCTTGCTAGGAAATAGCGTTTGCAGATGTCTACGAAGCGAAGCAATAGAGTTCAGATTCTTCTTAAAACGAGATATCGCATCTCATTTCTATGTTGCATGATAGGTGTCACGTCCCGAGGTGCGGTTGCGCTCGCAACGGTGGCACAAAGTCGTAACCGTTCCCGAAAATAACGCGAATTGCGTCCGGACCGGGTTCGTTGGCGTTTCGGACTCGATAAAACGATAATTAACACTAAACTTACCTTGCGAAGGCCTGATTCCGCTGTCTGATTTCTCTTTCCAGGTACCTGGAGGGCCTTGGATCCGCAACCGGGATGGCGGCGGCGTACGGCTGGAACGGAGGTACGTCTACGGGAATAAGCGTCCAGGCGGGTTGACTCCGGCTGGCAGGTATCGGCGTTTGGCCCTGACGATTGGGGACTCGTACGGGTCGTGCGGCGAAGGAAACCTCCTTCACAGGAACCAGGACTCGAACGCAGGAAATTGAATATTCTGGTGCATCACCCACGTATTCCCGAGCGAGACGACGAATAAACTCTCTCCTCCCCGCGCGTCGTGTACGCTTTGTCGGAGGTGCAAGGCTCATCGAGAATACTTGACTTCGGTCGAGTACGGCGCGGCTAAGCGTTGGTTCGCTCTAGCTTACCGGGATCAACCTGGGCGCAAGATATTCTATACACGGTAGAAGTGAGGATGGAGCAACTAAGCGCTGGTTCGCTCTAGTCGTCGAGCCTCAAGACTATCGCAGATGAGATATAGAAATAGAATAATCGCGAGCGTACCCGTGGATTAGAATTAAGGAATTGTATTCGAACACGAATAAAGATACTTTGAATCTGGTAAAAATAAACTATATTCTATGATTTCACTATACTAGATACACTTGACTAAATTCTAAGTTACTGACTAACGATTACAATGAGAATTAGAAATAGTATAAAGTATCGAATGGACTCCGCTATGGGAGTATGGATAGAGACGAATGCATTAGAGCTAATTGCTCGTTCCGAATGAGCCTATTGCTCGGATCGAAAGTGCATCGTTCGGATGCTGGAGGCGAGTTAGGAACTCGTCGGTTCGGAGATGAGATTGGAACTGACTCTCGGATCTCGCGTCCGCGACCTCCTCGGGTCGCGCGGCGCGCGAGTCGCTGGGCCCTCGCGGTGGGACGGACGGTCGGAGTAGGGCGGCCGCTCGGCCTTCGTGGTGGGGCGGCCGTTCGGAGTGGGGCGCGGTCCGCGTTAAGCGTGAGCCGCGAGCGTCGAGTGTGCGCGCGAGTGCAACGGAACATAACCGTGCATGAATGAAATATATACATATATTCACTTAAATCTAGGTATGTGTTGGTGTGTATGTACATATGTGAGTAGTGTGCTTATTCTAGTCCCACATGTACGAGAAGTACGTATAGGGCTTCGTGATCGCTGGGGATTCGACCCAGTACGTGTCGGAGAGCTCCTCGCCCTCGTAATACGGGGTGAAGTCCTCCCCCTCGTGTGCGGAGATCGCGCGTGGGCGCGGCATGCTGCATCCTTCTTCCCTCTCGTACCTTTGTCTCCTTCTGTAGGGACGTCGAGTCGGTGGGTGGCCCGTGTGCAGGGGCTCCGGATACGGATGCTGGGGATGATGAGGTGGACGCCGGAGGGTGGCAGGCGGTACGCCTGACGTTACATAGGATATAATATTCATTGTAAAGTGTTATGTATACCTCGTATTCTCTTCAGAAGAATGTAAATGCGACACTTCCTTGCAAGGAAATAGCGTTTGCAGATGTCTACGTATCGAAGCAACAGAGTTCAAATGTTTCTAGAAACAAGATATCGCATCTCAATTCTATGTTTCATGGTAAGATATAACATGATTTGCGAAGTGTTATGTATTCCTCGTCTACACTTCAAATGAATGTAAATGCGACACTTCCTTGCTAGGGAATAGCGTGTGAAGATGTCTACGTATCGTAGCAATAGTGTTCTAATGCTTCTTAAAACGCGATATCGCATCTCAATTCTATGTTTCATGGTAAGATATAACATGATTTGCGAAGTGTTATGTATTCCTCGTCTACACTTGAAATGAATGTAATTGCGACACTGCCCTGCAAGGAGATAGCGTTTGCAGATGTCTACGTATCGCAGCAATAGCTTTCTAATTCTTCTTAAAACGAGATATCGCATCTCATTTCTATGTTTCATGGTAAGATATAATATGATTTGCGAAGTGTCATGTATTCCTCTTCTACACTTCAATTGAATGTAAATGCGACACTTCCCTGCAAGGAAATAGCGTTTGCAGATGTCTACGTATCGAAGCAATAGAGTTCAAATGCTTCTTAAAACGCGATATCGCATCTCATTTCTATGCTTCATGGTAAGATATAATATGATTTGCGAAGTATCATGTATTCCTCGTCTACACTTCAAATGAATGTGAATGCGATACTTCCTCGCTAGGAAATAGCGTTTGCAGATGTCTACGTATCGAAGCAATAGAGTTCAAATGCTTCTTAAAACGCGATATCGCATCTCATCTCTATGTTTCATGGTAAGATATAATATGATTTGCGAAGTATCATGTATTGCTCGTCTACACTTCAAATGAATGTAAATGCGACACTTCCTTGCAAGGAAATAGCGTTTGCAGATGTCTACGTATCGAAGCAATAGAGTTCAAATGTTTCTAGAAACAAGATATCGCATCTCAATTCTATGTTTCATGGTAAGATATAACATGATTTGCGAAGCGTTATGTATTCCTCGTCTACACTTCAAATGATTGTAAATGCGACACTTCCTTGCTAGGGAATAGCGTGTGCAGATGTCTAGGTATCGTAGCAATAGTGCTCTAATGCTTCTTAAAACGCGATATCGCATCTCAATTCTATGTCTCATGGTAAGATATAACATGATTTGCGAAGTGTTATGTATTCCTCGTCTACGATTCAAATGAATGTAAATGCGACACTTCCTCGCTAGGAAATAGCGTTTGCAGATGTCTACGTATCGTAGCAATAGATTTCTAATGTTTCTTAAAACGCGATATCGCATCTCATTTCTATGTTTCATGGTAAGATATAATATGATTTGCGAAGAGTCATGTATTCCTCGTCTAATCTTCAAATGAATGTAAATGCGACACTTCCTTGCTAGGAAATAGCGTCTGCAGATGTCTAGGTATCGTATCAATAGCTTTCTAATGCTTCTTAAAACGCGATATCGAATCTCATTTCTATGTTTCATGGTAAGATATAATATTCATTACGATGTGTTATGCATTCCTCGTCTACGATTCAAATGAATGTAAATGCGACACTTCTTTGCTAGGAAATAGCGTTTGCAAATGTCTACCTATCGTAGCAATAGTGTTCTAATGCTTCTTAAAAGGCGATATCGCATCTTTTTTCTATGTTCCATGGTAAGATATACTATGATTTGCGAAGTATCATGTATTCCTCGTCTACACTTCAAATGAATGTAAATGCGACACTTCCTTGCAAGGAAATAGCGTTTGCAGATGTCTACGTATCGTAGCAATAGAGTTCTTTTGATTCTTAAAACGCGATATTGCATCTCATTTCTATGTTTCATGGTAAGATATAATATGATTTGCGAAGTGTTATGTATTCCTTGTCTACACTTCAAATGAATGTGAATGCGACACTTCTTTGCTAGGAAATAGCGTTTGCAAATGTCTACCTATCGTAGCAATAGTGTTCTAATGCTTCTTAAAACGCGATATCGCATCTTTTTTCTATGTTCCATGGTAAGATATAATATGATTTGCGAAGTATCATGTATTCCTCGTCTACACTTCAAATGAATGTAAATGCGACACTTCCTTGCAAGGAAATAGCGTTTGCAGATGTCTACGTATCGTAGCAATGGATTTCTAATGTTTGTTAAAACGCTATATCGCATCTCATTTCTATGTTTCATGGTAAGATATAATATGATTTGCGAAGCGTCATGTATACCTCGTCTAATCTTCAAATGAATGTAAATGCGACACTTCCTTGCAAGGAAATAGCGTTTGCAGATGTCTACGTATCGAAGCAATAGAGTTCAAATGCTTCCTAAAACAAGATATCGCATCTCGTTTCAATGTTTCATGGTAAGATGTAATATGATTTGCGAAGTGTTATGTATTCCTCGTCTACACTTAAAATGAATGTAAATGCGACACTTCCTTGCTAGGAAATAGCGTCTGCAGATGTCTACGTATCGTAGCAATAGAGTTTATATGATTCTTAAAACGCGATATCGCATCTCATTTCTATGTTTCATGGTAAGATATAATATGATTTGCGAAGTGTTATGTATTCCTCGCCTACACTTCAAATGAATGTAAATGCGACACTTCTATGCTAGGAAATAGCGATTGCAGATATCTACGTATCGTAGCAATAGAGTTCATATGCTTCTTAAAACGCGATATCGCCTCTCATTTCTATGTTTCATGGTAAGATATAATATGATTTGCGAAGTATCATGTATTCCTCGTCTACACTTCAAATGAATGTAAATGCGACACTTCCTTGCAAGGAAATAGCGTCTGCAGATGTCTAGGTGTCGTAGCAATAGAGTTCTAAAACTTCTTAAAACGCGATATCGCATCTCATTTCTATGTTTCATGGTAAGATATAATATGATTTGCGAAGAGTCATGTATTCCACGTCTAATCTTCAAATGAATGTAAATGCGACACTTCCTTGCTAGGAAATAGCGTCTGCAGATGTCTAGGTATCGTATCAATAGCTTTCTAATGCTTCTTAAAACGCGATATCGAATCTCATTTCTATGTTTCATGGTAAGATATAATATTCATTACGAAGTGTTATGTATTCCTCGTCTACACTTCAAATGAATGTAAATGCGACACTTCCTTGCTAGGAAATAGCGATTGCAGATGTCTACGTATCGTAGCAATAGAGTTCATATGCTTCTTAAAACGCGATATCGCATCTCATTTCTATGTTTCATGGTAAGATATAATATGATTTGCGAAGTATCATGTATTCCTCGTCTACACTTCAAATGAATGTAAATGCGACACTTCCTTGCAAGGAAATAGCGTCTGCAGATGTCTAGGTGTCGTAGCAATAGAGTTCTAAAACTTCTTAAAACGCGATATCGCATCTCATTTCTATGTTTCATGGTAAGATGTAATATGATTTGCGAAGTATCATGTATTCCCCGTCTACACTTCAAATGAATGTAAATGCGACACTTCCTTGCAAGGAAATAGCGTTTGCAGATGTCTACGTATCGAAGCAATAGAGTTCAAATGCTTCCTAAAACAAGATATCGCATCTCGTTTCTATGTTTCATGGTAAAATATAACATAATTTGCGAAGTGTTATGTATTCCTCGTCTACACTTCAAATGAATGTAAATGCGACACTTCCTTGCTAGGAAATAGCGTTTGCAGATGTCTACGTATCGAAGCAATAGAGTTCTAATGCTTCTTAAAACGCGATATCGCATCTCATTTCTATGTTTCCTGGTAAGATATAATATGATTTGCGAAGAGTCATGTATTCCACGTCTAATCTTCAAATGAATGTAAATGCGACACTTCCTTGCTAGGAAATAGCGTCTGCAGATGTCTAGGTATCGTATCAATAGCTTTCTAATGCTTCTTAAAACGCGATATCGAATCTCATTTCTATGTTTCATGGTAAGATATAATATTCATTACGAAGTGTTATGCATTCCTCGTCTACGATTCAAATGAATGTAAATGCGACACTTCTTTGCTAGGAAATAGCGTTTGCAAATGTCTACCTATCGTAGCAATAGTGTTCTAATGCTTCTTAAAACGCGATATCGAATCTCATTTCTATGCTTCATGGTAAGATATAATATTCATTACGAAGTGTTATGCATTCCTCGTCTACGATTCAAATGAATGTAAATGCGACACTTCTTTGCTAGGAAATAGCGTTTGCAAATGTCTACCTATCGTAGCAATAGTGTTCTAATGCTTCTTAAAACGCGATATCGCATATTTTTTCTATGTTCCATGGTAAGATATAATATGATTTGCGAAGTATCATGTATTCCTCGTCTACACTTCAAATGAATGTAAATGCGACACTTCCTTGCAAGGAAATCGCGTTTGCAGATGCCTACGTATCGTAGCAATAGAGTTCTTATGATTCTTAAAACGCGATATTGCATCTCATTTCTATGTTTCATGGTAAGATATAATATGATTTGCGAAGTGTTATGTATTCCTTGTCTACACTTCAAATGAATGTGAATGCGACACTTCCTCGCTAGGAAATAGCGTTTGCAGATGTCTACGTATCGTAGCAATAGATTTCTAATGTTTCTTAAAACGCGATATCGCATCTCATTTCTATGTTTCATGGTAAGATATAATATGATTTGCGAAGCGTCATGTATACCTCGTCTAATCTTCAAATGAATGTAAATGCGACACTTCCTTGCAAGGAAATAGCGTTTGCAGATGTCTACGTATCGAAGCAATAGAGTTCAAATGCTTCCTAAAACAAGATATCGCATCTCGTTTCTATGTTTCATGGTAAAATATAACATGATTTGCGAAGTGTTATGTATTCCTCGTCTACACTTCAAATGAATGTAAATGCGACACTTCCTTGCTAGGAAATAGCGTTTGCAGATGTCTACGTATCGAAGCAATAGAGTTCTAATGCTTCTTAAAACGCGAAATCGCATCTCATTTCTATGTTTCATGGTAAGATATAATATGATTTGCGAAGAGTCATGTATTCCTCGTCTAATCTTCAAATGAATGTAAATGCGACACTTCCTTGCTAGGAAATAGCGTCTGCAGATGTCTAGGTATCGTATCAATAGCTTTCTAATGCTTCTTAAAACGCGATATCGAATCTCATTTCTATGTTTCATGGTAAGATATAATATTCATTACGAAGTGTTATGCATTCCTCCTCTACGATTCAAATGAATGTAAATGCGACACTTCTTTGCTAGGAAATAGCGTTTGCAATTGTCTACCTATCGTAGCAATAGTGTTCTAATGCTTCTTAAAACGCGATATCGAATCTCATTTCTATGTTTCATGGTAAGATATAATATTCATTACGAAGTGTTATGCATTCCTCGTCTACGATTCAAATGAATGTAAATGCGACACTTCTTTGCTAGGAAAGAGCGTTTGCAAATGTCTACCTATCGTAGCAATAGTGTTCTAATGCTTCTTAAAACGCGATATCGCATCTTTTTTCTATGTTCCATGGTAAGATATAATATGATTTGCGAAGTATCATGTATTCCTCGTCTACACTTCAAATGAATGTAAATGCGACACTTCCTTGCAAGGAAATCGCGTTTGCAGATGTCTACGTATCGTAGCAATAGAGTTCTTATGATTCCTAAAACGCGATATTGCATCTCATTTCTATGTTTCATGGTAAGATATAATATGATTTGCGAAGTGTTATGTATTCCTTGTCTACACTTCAAATGAATGTGAATGCGACACTTCCTCGCGAGGAAATAGCGTTTGCAGATGTCTACGTATCGTAGCAATAGATTTGTAATGTTTCTGAAAACGCGATATCGCATCTCATTTCTATGTTTCATGGTAAGATATAATATGATTTGCGAAGCGTCATATATACCTCGTCTAATCTTCAAATGAATGTAAATGCGACACTTCCTTGCAAGGAAATAGCGTTTGCAGATGTCTACGTATCGAAGCAATAGAGTTCAAATGCTTCCTAAAACAAGATATCGCATCTCGTTTCTATGTTTCATGGTAAGATGTAATATGATTTGCGAAGTGTTATGTATTCCTCGTCTACACTTAAAATGAATGTAAATGCGACACTTCCTTGCTAGGAAATAGCGTCTGCAGATGTCTACGTATCGTAGCAATAGAGTTTATATGATTCTTAAAACAAGATATCGCATCTCGTTTCTATGTTTCATGGTAAAATATAACATGATTTGCGAAGTGTTATGTATTCCTCGTCTACACTTCAAATGAATGTAAATGCGACACTTCCTTGCTAGGAAATAGCGTTTGCAGATGTCTACGTATCGAAGCAATAGAGTTCTAATGCTTCTTAAAACGCGATATCGCATCTCATTTCTATGTTTCCTGGTAAGATATAATATGATTTGCGAAGAGTCATGTATTCCACGTCTAATCTTCAAATGAATGTAAATGCGACACTTCCTTGCTAGGAAATAGCGTCTGCAGATGTCTAGGTATCGTATCAATAGCTTTCTAATGCTTCTTAAAACGCGATATCGAATCTCATTTCTATGTTTCATGGTAAGATATAATATTCATTACGAAGTGTTATGCATTCCTCGTCTACGATTCAAATGAATGTAAATGCGACACTTCTTTGCTAGGAAATAGCGTTTGCAAATGTCTACCTATCGTAGCAATAGTGTTCTAATGCTTCTTAAAACGCGATATCGAATCTCATTTCTATGCTTCATGGTAAGATATAATATTCATTACGAAGTGTTATGCATTCCTCGTCTACGATTCAAATGAATGTAAATGCGACACTTCTTTGCTAGGAAATAGCGTTTGCAAATGTCTACCTATCGTAGCAATAGTGTTCTAATGCTTCTTAAAACGCGATATCGCATCTTTTTTCTATGTTCCATGGTAAGATATAATATGATTTGCGAAGTATCATGTATTCCTCGTCTACACTTCAAATGAATGTAAATGCGACACTTCCTTGCAAGGAAATCGCGTTTGCAGATGTCTACGTATCGTAGCAATAGAGTTCTTATGATTCTTAAAACGCGATATCGCATCTCATTTCTATGTTTCATGGTAAGATATAATATGATTTGCGAAGCGTCATGTATACCTCGTCTAATCTTCAAATGAATGTAAATGCGACACTTCCTTGCAAGGAAATAGCGTTTGCAGATGTCTACGTATCGAAGCAATAGAGTTCAAATGCTTCCTAAAACAAGATATCGCATCTCGTTTCTATGTTTCATGGTAAGATGTAATATGATTTGCGAAGTGTTATGTATTCCTCGTCTACACTTGAAATGAATGTAATTGCGACACTGCCCTGCAAGGAGATAGCGTTTGCAGATGTCTACGTATCGCAGCAATAGCTTTCTAATTCTTCTTAAAACGCGATATCGCATCTCATTTCTATGTTTCATGGTAAGATATAATATGATTTGCGAAGTGTCATGTATTCCTCTTCTACACTTCAATTGAATGTAAATGCGACACTTCCCTGCAAGGAAATAGCGTTTGCAGATGTCTACGTATCGAAGCAATAGAGTTCAAATGCTTCTTAAAACGCGATATCGCATCTCATTTCTATGCTTCATGGTAAGATATAATATGATTTGCGAAGTATCATGTATTCCTCGTCTACACTTCAAATGAATGTGAATGCGATACTTCCTCGCTAGGAAATAGCGTTTGCAGATGTCTACGTATCGAAGCAATAGAGTTCAAATGCTTCTTAAAACGCGATATCGCATCTCATCTCTATGTTTCATGGTAAGATATAATATGATTTGCGAAGTATCATGTATTGCTCGTCTACACTTCAAATGAATGTAAATGCGACACTTCCTTGCAAGGAAATAGCGTTTGCAGATGTCTACGTATCGAAGCAATAGAGTTCAAATGTTTCTAGAAACAAGATATCGCATCTCAATTCTATGTTTCATGGTAAGATATAACATGATTTGCGAAGCGTTATGTATTCCTCGTCTACACTTCAAATGATTGTAAATGCGACACTTCCTTGCTAGGGAATAGCGTGTGCAGATGTCTAGGTATCGTAGCAATAGTGCTCTAATGCTTCTTAAAACGCGATATCGCATCTCAATTCTATGTCTCATGGTAAGATATAACATTATTTGCGAAGTGTTATGTATTCCTCGTCTACGATTCAAATGAATGTAAATGCGACACTTCCTCGCTAGGAAATAGCGTTTGCAGATGTCTACGTATCGTAGCAATAGATTTCTAATGTTTCTTAAAACGCGATATCGCATCTCATTTCTATGTTTCATGGTAAGATATAATATGATTTGCGAAGAGTCATGTATTCCTCGTCTAATCTTCAAATGAATGTAAATGCGACACTTCCTTGCTAGGAAATAGCGTCTGCAGATGTCTAGGTATCGTATCAATAGCTTTCTAATGCTTCTTAAAACGCGATATCGAATCTCATTTCTACGTTTCATGGTAAGATATAATATTCATTACGATGTGTTATGCATTCCTCGTCTACGATTCAAATGAATGTAAATGCGACACTTCTTTGCTAGGAAATAGCGTTTGCAAATGTCTACCTATCGTAGCAATAGTGTTCTAATGCTTCTTAAAAGGCGATATCGCATCTTTTTTCTATGTTCCATGGTAAGATATACTATGATTTGCGAAGTATCATGTATTCCTCGTCTACACTTCAAATGAATGTAAATGCGACACTTCCTTGCAAGGAAATAGCGTTTGCAGATGTCTACGTATCGTAGCAATAGAGTTCTTATGATTCTTAAAACGCGATATTGCATCTCATTTCTATGTTTCATGGTAAGATATAATATGATTTGCGAAGTGTTATGTATTCCTTGTCTACACTTCAAATGAATGTGAATGCGACACTTCTTTGCTAGGAAATAGCGTTTGCAAATGTCTACCTATCGTAGCAATAGTGTTCTAATGCTTATTAAAACGCGATATCGCATCTTTTTTCTATGTTCCATGGTAAGATATAATATGATTTGCGAAGTATCATGTATTCCTCGTCTACACTTCAAATGAATGTAAATGCGACACTTCCTTGCAAGGAAATAGCGTTTGCAGATGTCTACGTATCGTAGCAATGGATTTCTAATGTTTGTTAAAACGCTATATCGCATCTCATTTCTATGTTTCATGGTAAGATATAATATGATTTGCGAAGCGTCATGTATACCTCGTCTAATCTTCAAATGAATGTAAATGCGACACTTCCTTGCAAGGAAATAGCGTTTGCAGATGTCTACGTATCGAAGCAATAGAGTTCAAATGCTTCCTAAAACAAGATATCGCATCTCGTTTCAATGTTTCATGGTAAGATGTAATATGATTTGCGAAGTGTTATGTATTCCTCGTCTACACTTAAAATGAATGTAAATGCGACACTTCCTTGCTAGGAAATAGCGTCTGCAGATGTCTACGTATCGTAGCAATAGAGTTTATATGATTCTTAAAACGCGATATCGCATCTCATTTCTATGTTTCATGGTAAGATATAATATGATTTGCGAAGTGTTATGTATTCCTCGCCTACACTTCAAATGAATGTAAATGCGACACTTCTATGCTAGGAAATAGCGATTGCAGATATCTACGTATCGTAGCAATAGAGTTCATATGCTTCTTAAAACGCGATATCGCCTCTCATTTCTATGTTTCATGGTAAGATATAATATGATTTGCGAAGTATCATGTATTCCTCGTCTACACTTCAAATGAATGTAAATGCGACACTTCCTTGCAAGGAAATAGCGTCTGCAGATGTCTAGGTGTCGTAGCAATAGAGTTCTAAAACTTCTTAAAACGCGATATCGCATCTCATTTCTATGTTTCATGGTAAGATATAATATGATTTGCGAAGAGTCATGTATTCCACGTCTAATCTTCAAATGAATGTAAATGCGACACTTCCTTGCTAGGAAATAGCGTCTGCAGATGTCTAGGTATCGTATCAATAGCTTTCTAATGCTTCTTAAAACGCGATATCGAATCTCATTTCTATGTTTCATGGTAAGATATAATATTCATTACGAAGTGTTATGTATTCCTCGTCTACACTTCAAATGAATGTAAATGCGACACTTCCTTGCTAGGAAATAGCGATTGCAGATGTCTACGTATCGTAGCAATAGAGTTCATATGCTTCTTAAAACGCGATATCGCATCTCATTTCTATGTTTCATGGTAAGATATAATATGATTTGCGAAGTATCATGTATTCCTCGTCTACACTTCAAATGAATGTAAATGCGACACTTCCTTGCAAGGAAATAGCGTCTGCAGATGTCTAGGTGTCGTAGCAATAGAGTTCTAAAACTTCTTAAAACGCGATATCGCATCTCATTTCTATGTTTCATGGTAAGATGTAATATGATTTGCGAAGTATCATGTATTCCCCGTCTACACTTCAAATGAATGTAAATGCGACACTTCCTTGCAAGGAAATAGCGTTTGCAGATGTCTACGTATCGAAGCAATAGAGTTCAAATGCTTCCTAAAACAAGATATCGCATCTCGTTTCTATGTTTCATGGTAAAATATAACATGATTTGCGAAGTGTTATGTATTCCTCGTCTACACTTCAAATGAATGTAAATGCGACACTTCCTTGCTAGGAAATAGCGTTTGCAGATGTCTACGTATCGAAGCAATAGAGTTCTAATGCTTCTTAAAACGCGATATCGCATCTCATTTCTATGTTTCCTGGTAAGATATAATATGATTTGCGAAGAGTCATGTATTCCACGTCTAATCTTCAAATGAATGTAAATGCGACACTTCCTTGCTAGGAAATAGCGTCTGCAGATGTCTAGGTATCGTATCAATAGCTTTCTAATGCTTCTTAAAACGCGATATCGAATCTCATTTCTATGTTTCATGGTAAGATATAATATTCATTACGAAGTGTTATGCATTCCTCGTCTACGATTCAAATGAATGTAAATGCGACACTTCTTTGCTAGGAAATAGCGTTTGCAAATGTCTACCTATCGTAGCAATAGTGTTCTAATGCTTCTTAAAACGCGATATCGAATCTCATTTCTATGCTTCATGGTAAGATATAATATTCATTACGAAGTGTTATGCATTCCTCGTCTACGATTCAAATGAATGTAAATGCGACACTTCTTTGCTAGGAAATAGCGTTTGCAAATGTCTACCTATCGTAGCAATAGTGTTCTAATGCTTCTTAAAACGCGATATCGCATCTTTTTTCTATGTTCCATGGTAAGATATAATATGATTTGCGAAGTATCATGTATTCCTCGTCTACACTTCAAATGAATGTAAATGCGACACTTCCTTGCAAGGAAATCGCGTTTGCAGATGCCTACGTATCGTAGCAATAGAGTTCTTATGATTCTTAAAACGCGATATTGCATCTCATTTCTATGTTTCATGGTAAGATATAATATGATTTGCGAAGTGTTATGTATTCCTTGTCTACACTTCAAATGAATGTGAATGCGACACTTCCTCGCTAGGAAATAGCGTTTGCAGATGTCTACGTATCGTAGCAATAGATTTCTAATGTTTCTTAAAACGCGATATCGCATCTCATTTCTATGTTTCATGGTAAGATATAATATGATTTGCGAAGCGTCATGTATACCTCGTCTAATCTTCAAATGAATGTAAATGCGACACTTCCTTGCAAGGAAATAGCGTTTGCAGATGTCTACGTATCGAAGCAATAGAGTTCAAATGCTTCCTAAAACAAGATATCGCATCTCGTTTCTATGTTTCATGGTAAAATATAACATGATTTGCGAAGTGTTATGTATTCCTCGTCTACACTTCAAATGAATGTAAATGCGACACTTCCTTGCTAGGAAATAGCGTTTGCAGATGTCTACGTATCGAAGCAATAGAGTTCTAATGCTTCTTAAAACGCGATATCGCATCTCATTTCTATGTTTCATGGTAAGATATAATATGATTTGCGAAGAGTCATGTATTCCTCGTCTAATCTTCAAATGAATGTAAATGCGACACTTCCTTGCTAGGAAATAGCGTCTGCAGATGTCTAGGTATCGTATCAATAGCTTTCTAATGCTTCTTAAAACGCGATATCGAATCTCATTTCTATGTTTCATGGTAAGATATAATATTCATTACGAAGTGTTATGCATTCCTCCTCTACGATTCAAATGAATGTAAATGCGACACTTCTTTGCTAGGAAATAGCGTTTGCAATTGTCTACCTATCGTAGCAATAGTGTTCTAATGCTTCTTAAAACGCGATATCGAATCTCATTTCTATGTTTCATGGTAAGATATAATATTCATTACGAAGTGTTATGCATTCCTCGTCTACGATTCAAATGAATGTAAATGCGACACTTCTTTGCTAGGAAAGAGCGTTTGCAAATGTCTACCTATCGTAGCAATAGTGTTCTAATGCTTCTTAAAACGCGATATCGCATCTTTTTTCTATGTTCCATGGTAAGATATAATATGATTTGCGAAGTATCATGTATTCCTCGTCTACACTTCAAATGAATGTAAATGCGACACTTCCTTGCAAGGAAATCGCGTTTGCAGATGTCTACGTATCGTAGCAATAGAGTTCTTATGATTCCTAAAACGCGATATTGCATCTCATTTCTATGTTTCATGGTAAGATATAATATGATTTGCGAAGTGTTATGTATTCCTTGTCTACACTTCAAATGAATGTGAATGCGACACTTCCTCGCGAGGAAATAGCGTTTGCAGATGTCTACGTATCGTAGCAATAGATTTGTAATGTTTCTGAAAACGCGATATCGCATCTCATTTCTATGTTTCATGGTAAGATATAATATGATTTGCGAAGCGTCATATATACCTCGTCTAATCTTCAAATGAATGTAAATGCGACACTTCCTTGCAAGGAAATAGCGTTTGCAGATGTCTACGTATCGAAGCAATAGAGTTCAAATGCTTCCTAAAACAAGATATCGCATCTCGTTTCTATGTTTCATGGTAAGATGTAATATGATTTGCGAAGTGTTATGTATTCCTCGTCTACACTTAAAATGAATGTAAATGCGACACTTCCTTGCTAGGAAATAGCGTCTGCAGATGTCTACGTATCGTAGCAATAGAGTTTATATGATTCTTAAAACAAGATATCGCATCTCGTTTCTATGTTTCATGGTAAAATATAACATGATTTGCGAAGTGTTATGTATTCCTCGTCTACACTTCAAATGAATGTAAATGCGACACTTCCTTGCTAGGAAATAGCGTTTGCAGATGTCTACGTATCGAAGCAATAGAGTTCTAATGCTTCTTAAAACGCGATATCGCATCTCATTTCTATGTTTCCTGGTAAGATATAATATGATTTGCGAAGAGTCATGTATTCCACGTCTAATCTTCAAATGAATGTAAATGCGACACTTCCTTGCTAGGAAATAGCGTCTGCAGATGTCTAGGTATCGTATCAATAGCTTTCTAATGCTTCTTAAAACGCGATATCGAATCTCATTTCTATGTTTCATGGTAAGATATAATATTCATTACGAAGTGTTATGCATTCCTCGTCTACGATTCAAATGAATGTAAATGCGACACTTCTTTGCTAGGAAATAGCGTTTGCAAATGTCTACCTATCGTAGCAATAGTGTTCTAATGCTTCTTAAAACGCGATATCGAATCTCATTTCTATGCTTCATGGTAAGATATAATATTCATTACGAAGTGTTATGCATTCCTCGTCTACGATTCAAATGAATGTAAATGCGACACTTCTTTGCTAGGAAATAGCGTTTGCAAATGTCTACCTATCGTAGCAATAGTGTTCTAATGCTTCTTAAAACGCGATATCGCATCTTTTTTCTATGTTCCATGGTAAGATATAATATGATTTGCGAAGTATCATGTATTCCTCGTCTACACTTCAAATGAATGTAAATGCGACACTTCCTTGCAAGGAAATCGCGTTTGCAGATGTCTACGTATCGTAGCAATAGAGTTCTTATGATTCTTAAAACGCGATATCGCATCTCATTTCTATGTTTCATGGTAAGATATAATATGATTTGCGAAGCGTCATGTATACCTCGTCTAATCTTCAAATGAATGTAAATGCGACACTTCCTTGCAAGGAAATAGCGTTTGCAGATGTCTACGTATCGAAGCAATAGAGTTCAAATGCTTCCTAAAACAAGATATCGCATCTCGTTTCTATGTTTCATGGTAAGATGTAATATGATTTGCGAAGTGTTATGTATTCCTCGTCTACACTTAAAATGAATGTAAATGCGACACTTCCTTGCTTGGAAATAGCGTCTGCAGATGTCTACGTATCGTAGCAATAGAGTTTATATGATTCATAAACGCGATATCGCATCTCATTTCTATGTTTCATGGTAAGATATAATATGATTTGCGAAGTGTTATGTATTCCTCGCCTACACTTCAAATGAATGTAAATGCGACACTTCTATGCTAGGAAATAGCGATTGTAGATGTCTACGTATCGTAGCAATAGAGTTCATATGCTTCTTAAAACGCGATATCGCATCTCATTTCTATGTTTCATGGTAAGATATAATATGATTTGCGAAGTATCATGTATTCCTCGTCTACACTTCAAATGAATGTAAATGCGACACTTCCTTGCAAGGAAATAGCGTCTGCAGATGTCTAGGTGTCGTAGCAATAGAGTTCTAAAACTTCTTAAAACGCGATATCGCATCTCATTTCTATGTTTCATGGTAAGATGTAATATGATTTGCGAAGTATCATGTATTCCCCGTCTACACTTCAAATGAATGTAAATGCGACACTTCCTTGCAAGGAAATAGCGTTTGCAGATGTCTACGTATCGAAGCAATAGAGTTCAAATGCTTCCTTAAACGAGATATTGCATCTCATATCTATGTTTCATGATAAGATATAGTATTCATTGCGAAGTGTTATGCATTCCTCGTCTACGATTCAAATGGATGTAAATGCGACACTTCCTTGCTAGGACATAGCGTTTGCAGATGTCTACGTATCGAAGCAATAGAGTTCAAATGTTTCTAGAAACAAGATATCGCATCTCAATTCTATGTTTCATGGTAAGATATAACATGATTTGCGAAGTGTTATGTATTCCTCGTCTACACTTCAAATGAATGTAAATGCGACACTTCCTTGCTAGGGAATAGCGTGTGCAGATGTCTAGGTATCGTAGCAATAGTGTTCTAATGCTTCTTAAAACGCGATATCGCATCTCAATTCTATGTCTCATGGTAAGATATAACATGATTTGCGAAGTGTTATGTATTCCTCGTCTACGATTCAAATGAATGTAAATGCGACACTTCCTCGCTAGGAAATAGCGTTTGCAGATGTCTACGTATCGTAGCAATAGATTTCTAATGTTTCTTAAAACGCGATATCGCATCTCATTTCTATGTTTCATGGTAAGATATAATATGATTTGCGAAGAGTCATGTATTCCTCGCCTAATCTTCAAATGAATGTAAATGCGACACTTCCTTGCTAGGAAATAGCGTCTGCAGATGTCTAGGTATCGTATCAATAGCTTTCTAATGCTTCTTAAAACGCGATATCGAATCTCATTTCTATGTTTCATGGTAAGATATAATATTCATTACGAAGTGTTATGCATTCCTCGTCTACGATTCAAATGAATGTAAATGCGACACTTCTTTGCTAGGAAATAGCGTTTGCAAATGTCTACCTATCGTAGCAATAGTGTTCTAATGCTTCTTAAAACGCGATATCGCATCTTTTTTCTATGTTCCATGGTAAGATATAATATGATTTGCGAAGTATCATGTATTCCTCGTCTACACTTCAAATGAATGTAAATGCGACACTTCCTTGCAAGGAAATAGCGTTTGCAGATGTCTACGTATCGTAGCAATAGAGTTCTTATGATTCTTAAAACGCGATATTGCATCTCATTTCTATGTTTCATGGTAAGATATAATATGATTTGCGAAGTGTTATGTATTCCTTGTCTACACTTCAAATGAATGTGAATGCGACACTTCCTCGCTAGGATATAGCGTTTGCAGATATCTACGAAGCGAAGCAATAGAGTTCAGATTCTTCTTAAAACGAGATATCGCATCTCATTTCTATGTTTCATGATAAGGTATAATATTCATTGCGAAGTGTCATGTAAACCTAGCATTCACTTCAAAAGAATGTAAATGCGACACTTCCTTGCAAGGAAATAGCGTTTGCAGATGTCTACGTATCGAAGCAATAGAGTTCAAATGCTTCTTAAAACGAGATATTGCATCTCATATCTATGTTTCATGATAAGATATAATATTCATTGCGAAGAGTTATGCATTCCTCGTCTACGATTCAAATGAATGTAAATGCGGCACTTCCTTGCTAGGAAATAGCGTTTGCAGATGTCTAAGTATCGTAGGGATGGAGTTCTAATGCTTCTTCAAACGTGATATCGCATCTCATTTCTATGTTTCATGATAAGATGTAATATTCATAGCGAAGTGTTATGTTTTCCTCGTCTACACTTCAAATGAATGTGAATGCAACACTTCCTCGCTAGGAAATAGCGTTTGCAGATGTCTACGTATCGAAGCAATAGAGTTCAAATGCTTCTTAAAACGCCATATCGCATCTCATCTCTATGTTTCATGGTAAGATATAATATGATTTGCGAAGTATCATGTATTCCTCGTCTACGATTCAAATGAATGTAAATGCGACACTTCCTCGCTAGGAAATAGCGTTTGCAGATGTCTACGTATCGTAGCAATAGAGTTCATATGCTTCTTAAAACGCGATATCGCATCTCATTTCTATGTTTCATGGTAAGATATAATATGATTTGCGAAGTATCATGTATTCCTCGTCTACACTTCAAATGAATGTAAATGCGACACTTCCTTGCAAGGAAATAGCGTCTGCAGATGTCTAGGTGTCGTAGCAATAGAGTTCTAAAACTTCTTAAAACGCGATATCGCATCTCATTTCTATGTTTCATGGTAAGATGTAATATGATTTGCGAAGTATCATGTATTCCCCGTCTACACTTCAAATGAATGTAAATGCGACACTTCCTTGCAAGGAAATAGCGTTTGCAGATGTCTACGTATCGAAGCAATAGAGTTCAAATGCTTAATAAAACAAGATATCGCATCTCGTTTCTATGTTTCATGGTAAAATATAACATGATTTGCGAAGTGTTATGTATTCCTCGTCTACACTTCAAATGAATGTAAATGCGACACTTCCTTGCTAGGAAATAGCGTTTGCGGATGTCTACGTATCGAAGCAATAGAGTTCTAATGCTTCTTAAAACGCGATATCGCATCTCATTTCTATGTTTCCTGGTAAGATATAATATGATTTGCGAAGAGTCATGTATTCCACGTCTAATCTTCAAATGAATGTAAATGCGACACTTCCTTGCTAGGAAATAGCGTCTGCAGATGTCTAGGTATCGTATCAATAGCTTTCTAATGCTTCTTAAAACGCGATATCGAATCTCATTTCTATGTTTCATGGTAAGATATAATATTCATTACGAAGTGTTATGCATTCCTCGT
The DNA here is from genome assembly GCF_050948175.1 of Xylocopa sonorina. Lineage (NCBI taxonomy): Eukaryota > Metazoa > Arthropoda > Insecta > Hymenoptera > Apidae > Xylocopa > Xylocopa sonorina. The sequence continues at coordinate 96,111 of NW_027490232.1, forward strand.
CTACGATTCAAATGAATGTAAATGCGACACTTCTTTGCTAGGAAATAGCGTTTGCAAATGTCTACCTATCGTAGCAATAGTGTTCTAATGCTTCTTAAAACGCGATATCGCATCCTTTTTCTATGTTCCATGGTAAGATATAATATGATTTGCGAAGTATCATGTATTCCTCGTCTACACTTCAAATGAATGTAAATGCGACACTTCCTTGCAAGGAAATAGCGTTTGCAGATGTCTACGTATCGTAGCAATAGAGTTCTTATGATTCTTAAAACGCGATATTGCATCTCATTTCTATGTTTCATGGTAAGATATAATATGATTTGCGAAGTGTTATGTATTCCTTGTCTACACTTCAAATGAATATGAATGCGACACTTCCTCGCTAGGAAATAGCGTTTGCAGATGTCTACGTATCGTAGCAGTAGATTTCTAATGTTTCTTAAAACGCTATATCGCATCTCATTTCTATGTTTCATGGTAAGATATAATATGATTTGCGAAGCGTCATGTATACCTCGTCTAATCTTCAAATGAATGTAAATGCGACACTTCCTTGCAAGGAAATAGCGTTTGCAGATGTCTACGTATCGAAGCAATAGAGTTCAAATGCTTCCTAAAACAAGATATCGCATCTCGTTTCTATGTTTCATGGTAAGATGTAATATGATTTGCGAAGTGTTATGTATTCCTCGTCTACACTTAAAATGAATGTAAATGCGACACTTCCTTGCTAGGAAATAGCGTCTGCAGATGTCTACGTATCGTAGCAATAGAGTTTATATGATTCTTAAAACGCGATATCGCATCTCATTTCTATGTTTCATGGTAAGATATAATATGATTTGCGAAGTGTTATGTATTCCTCGCCTACACTTCAAATGAATGTAAATGCGACACTTCTATGCTAGGAAATAGCGATTGCAGATGTCTACGTATCGTAGCAATAGAGTTCATATGCTTCTTAAAACGCGATATCGCATCTCATTTCTATGTTTCATGGTAAGATATAATATGATTTGCGAAGTATCATGTATTCCTCGTCTACACTTCTAATGAATGTAAATGCGACACTTCCTTGCAAGGAAATAGCGTCTGCAGATGTCTAGGTGTCGTAGCAATAGAGTTCTAAAACTTCTTAAAACGCGATATCGCATCTCATTTCTATGTTTCATGGTAAGATATAATACTCATTACGAAGTGTTATGCATTCCTCGTCTACGATTCAAATGAATGTAAATGCGACACTTCTTTGCTAGGAAATAGCGTTTGCAAATGTCTACCTATCGTAGCAATAGTGTTCTAATGCTTCTTAAAACGCGATATCGCATCTTTTTTCTATGTTCCATGGTAAGATATAATATGATTTGCGAAGTATCATGTATTCCTCGTCTACACTTCAAATGAATGTAAATGCGACACTTCCTTGCAAGGAAATAGCGTTTGCAGATGTCTACGTATCGTAGCAATAGAGTTCTTATGATTCTTAAAACGCGATATTGCATCTCAATTCTATGTTTCATGGTAAGATATAATATGATTTGCGAAGTGTTATGTATTCCTTGTCTACACTTCAAATGAAAGTGAATGCGACACTTCCTCGCTAGGATATAGCGTTTGCAGATATCTACGAAGCGAAGCAATAGAGTTCAGATTCTTCTTAAAACGAGATATCGCATCTCATTTCTATGTTTCATGATAAGGTATAATATTCATTGCGAAGTGTCATGTAAACCTAGCATTCACTTCAAAAGAATGTAAATGCGACACTTCCTTGCAAGGAAATAGCGTTTGCAGATGTCTACGTATCGAAGCAATAGTGTTCAAATGCTTCTTAAAACGAGATATTGCATCTCATATCTATGTTTCATGATAAGATATAATATTCATTGCGAAGAGTTATGCATTCCTCGTCTACGATTCAAATGAATGTAAATGCGACACTTCCTTGCTAGGAAATAGCGTTTGCAGATGTCTAAGTATCGTAGGGATGGAGTTCTAATGCTTCTTCAAACGTGATATCGCATCTCATTTCTATGTTTCATGATAAGATGTAATATTCATAGTGAAGTGTTATGTTTTCCTCGTCTACACTTCAAATGAATGTGAATGCAACACTTCCTCGCTAGGAAATAGCGTTTGCAGATGTCTACGTATCGAAGCAATAGAGTTCAAATGCTTCTTAAAACGCCATATCGCATCTCATCTCTATGTTTCATGGTAAGATATAATATGATTTGCGAAGTATCATGTATTCCTCGTCTACGATTCAAATGAATGTAAATGCGACACTTCCTCGCTAGGAAATAGCGTTTGCAGATGTCTACGTATCGTAGCAATAGATTTCTAATGTTTCTGAAAACGCGATATCGCATCTCATTTCTATGTTTCATGGTAAGATATAATATGATTTGCGAAGAGTCATGTATTCCTCGTCTAATCTTCAACTGAATGTAAATGCGACACTTCCTTGCTAGGAAATAGCGTCTGCAGATGCCTAGGTATCGTATCAATAGCTTTCTAATGCTTCTTAAAACGCGATATCGAATCTCATTTCTATGTTTCATGGTAAGATATAATATTCATTACGAAGTGTTATGCATTCCTCGTCTACGATTCAAATGAATGTAAATGCGACACTTCTTTGCTAGGAAATAGCGTTTGCAAATGTCTACCTATCGTAGCAATAGTGTTCTAATGCTTCTTAAAACGCGATATCGAATCTCATTTCTATGTTTCATGGTAAGATATAATATTCATTACGAAGTGTTATGCATTCCTCGTCTACGATTCAAATGAATGTAAATGCGACACTTCTTTGCTAGGAAATAGCGTTTGCAAATGTCTACCTATCGTAGCAATAGTGTTCTAATGCTTCTTAAAACGCGATATCGCATCTTTTTTCTATGTTCCATGGTAAGATATAATATGATTTGCGATGTATCATGTATTCCTCGTCTACACTTCAAATGAATGTAAATGCGACACTTCCTTGCAAGGAAATCGCGTTTGCAGATGTCTACGTATCGTAGCAATAGAGTTCTTATGATTCTTAAAACGCGATATTGCATCTCATTTCTATGTTTCATGGTAAGATATAATATGATTTGCGAAGTGTTATGTATTCCTTGTCTACACTTCAAATGAATGTGAATGCGACACTTCCTCGCTACGAAATAGCGTTTGCAGATGTCTACGCATCGTAGCAATAGATTTCTAATGTTTCTTAAAACGCGATATCGCATCTCATTTCTATGTTTCATGGTAAGATATAATATGATTTGCGAAGCGTCATGTATACCTCGTCTAATCTTCAAATGAATGTAAATGCGACACTTCCTTGCAAGGAAATAGCGTTTGCAGATGTCTACGTATCGAAGCAATAGAGTTCAAATGCTTCCTAAAACAAGATATCGCATCTCGTTTCTATGTTTCATGGTAAGATGTAATATGATTTGCGAAGTGTTATGTATTCCTCGTCTACACTTAAAATGAATGTAAATGCGACACTTCCTTGCTAAGAAATAGCGTCTGCAGATGTCTACGTATCGTAGCAATAGAGTTTATATGATTCTTAAAACGCGATATCGCATCTCATTTCTATGTTTCATGGTAAGATATAATATGATTTGCGAAGTGTTATGTATTCCTCGCCTACACTTCAAATGAATGTAAATGCGACACTTCTATGCTAGGAAATAGCGATTGCAGATGTCTACGTATCGTAGCAATAGAGTTCATATGCTTCTTAAAACGCGATATCGCATCTCATTTCTATGTTTCATGGTAAGATATAATATGATTTGCGAAGTATCATGTATTCCTCGTCTACACTTCAAATGAATGTAAATGCGACACTTCCTTGCTAGGAAATAGCGTTTGCAGATGTCTAAGTATCGTAGGGATGGAGTTCTAATGCTTCTTCAAACGTGATATCGCATCTCATTTCTATGTTTCATGGTAAGATATAATATGATTTGCGAAGTATCATGTATTCCTCGTCTACACTTCAAATGAATGTAAATGCGACACTTCCTTGCTAGGAAATAGCGTTTGCAGATGTCTAAGTATCGTAGGGATGGAGTTCTAATGCTTCTTCAAACGTGATATCGCATCTCATTTCTATGTTTCATGATAAGATGTAATATTCATAGTGAAGTGTTATGTTTTGCTCGTCTACACTTCAAATGAATGTGAATGCAACACTTCCTCGCTAGGAAATAGCGTTTGCAGATGTCTACGTATCGAAGCAATAGAGTTCAAATGCTTCTTAAAACGCCATATCGCATCTCATCTCTATGTTTCATGGTAAGATATAATATGATTTGCGAAGTATCATGTATTCCTCGTCTACGATTCAAATGAATGTAAATGCGACACTTCCTCGCTAGGAAATAGCGTTTGCAGATGTCTACGTATCGTAGCAATAGATTTCTAATGTTTCTGAAAACGCGATATCGCATCTCATTTCTATGTTTCATGGTAAGATATAATATGATTTGCGAAGAGTCATGTATTCCTCGTCTAATCTTCAAATGAATGTAAATGCGACACTTCCTTGCTAGGAAATAGCGTCTGCAGATGTCTAGGTATCGTATCAATAGCTTTCTAATGCTTCTTAAAACGCGATATCGAATCTCATTTCTATGTTTCATGGTAAGATATAATATTCATTACGAAGTGTTATGCATTCCTCGTCTACGATTCAAATGAATGTAAATGCGACACTTCTTTGCTAGGAAATAGCGTTTGCAAATGTCTACCTATCGTAGCAATAGTGTTCTAATGCTTCTTAAAACGCGATATCGAATCTCATTTCTATGTTTCATGGTAAGATATAATATTCATTACGAAGTGTTATGCATTCCTCGTCTACGATTCAAATGAATGTAAATGCGACACTTCCTTGCAAGGAAATAGCGTTTGCAGGTGTCTACGTATCGAAGCAATAGAGTTCAAATGCTTCCTAAAACAAGATATCGCATCTCGTTTCTATGTTTCATGGTAAGATGTAATATGATTTGCGAAGTGTTATGTATTCCTCGTCTACACTTAAAATGAATGTAAATGCGACACTTCCTTGCTAGGAAATAGCGTCTGCAGATGTCTACGTATCGTAGCAATAGAGTTCATATGCTTCTTAAAACGCGATATCGCATCTCATTTCTATGTTTCATGGTAAGATATAATATGATTTGCGAAGCGTCATGTATACCTCGTCTAATCTTCAAATGAATGTAAATGCGACACTTCCTTGCAAGGAAATAGCGTTTGCAGATGTCTACGTATCGAAGCAATAGAGTTCAAATGCTTCCTAAAACAAGATATCGCATCTCGTTTCTATGTTTCATGGTAAGATGTAATATGATTTGCGAAGTGTTATGTATTCCTCGTCTACACTTAAAATGAATGTAAATGCGACACTTCCTTGCTAGGAAATAGCGTCTGCAGATGTCTACGTATCGTAGCAATAGAGTTTATATGATTCTTAAAACGCGATATCGCATCTCATTTCTATGTTTCATGGTAAGATATAATATGATTTGCGAAGTGTTATGTATTCCTCGCCTACACTTCAAATGAATGTAAATGCGACACTTCTATGCTAGGAAATAGCGATTGCAGATGTCTACGTATCGTAGCAATAGAGTTCATATGCTTCTTAAAACGCGATATCGCATCTCATTTCTATGTTTCATGGTAAGATATAATATGATTTGCGAAGTATCATGTATTCCTCGTCTACACTTCAAATGAATGTAAATGCGACACTTCCTTGCTAGGAAATAGCGTTTGCAGATGTCTAAGTATCGTAGGGATGGAGTTCTAATGCTTCTTCAAACGTGATATCGCATCTCATTTCTATGTTTCATGATAAGATGTAATATTCATAGCGAAGTGTTATGTTTTCCTCGTCTACACTTCAAATGAATGTGAATGCAACACTTCCTCGCTAGGAAATAGCGTTTGCAGATGTCTACGTATCGAAGCAATAGAGTTCAAATGCTTCTTAAAACGCCATATCGCATCTCATCTCTATGTTTCACGGTAAGATATAATATGATTTGCGAAGTATCATGTATTCCTCGTCTACGATTCAAATGAATGTAAATGCGACACTTCCTCGCTAGGAAATAGCGTTTGCAGATGTCTACGTATCGTAGCAATAGATTTCTAATGTTTCTGAAAACGCGATATCGCATCTCATTTCTATGTTTCATGGTAAGATATAATATGATTTGCGAAGAGTCATGTATTCCTCGTCTAATCTTCAAATGAATGTAAATGCGACACTTCCTTGCTAGGAAATAGCGTCTGCAGATGTCTAGGTATCGTATCAATAGCTTTCTAATGCTTCTTAAAACGCGATATCGAATCTCATTTCTATGTTTCATGGTAAGATATAATATTCATTACGAAGTGTTATGCATTCCTCGCCTACACTTCAAATGAATGTAAATGCGACACTTCTATGCTAGGAAATAGCGATTGCAGATGTCTACGTATCGTAGCAATAGAGTTCTTATGATTCTTAAAACGCGATATTGCATCTCATTTCTATGTTTCATGGTAAGAAATAATATGATTTGCGAAGTGTTATGTATTTCTTGTCTACACTTCAAATGAATGTGAATGCGACACTTCCTCGCTACGAAATAGCGTTTGCAGATGTCTACGTATCGTAGCAATAGATTTCTAATGTTTCTTAAAACGCGATATCGCATCTCATTTCTATGTTTCATGGTAAGATATAATATGATTTGCGAAGCGTCATGTATACCTCGTCTAATCTTCAAATGAATGTAAATGCGACACTTCCTTGCAAGGAAATAGCGTTTGCAGGTGTCTACGTATCGAAGCAATAGAGTTCAAATGCTTCCTAAAACAAGATATCGCATCTCGTTTCTATGTTTCATGGTAAGATGTAATATGATTTGCGAAGTGTTATGTATTCCTCGTCTACACTTAAAATGAATGTAAATGCGACACTTCCTTGCTAGGAAATAGCGTCTGCAGATGTCTACGTATCGTAGCAATAGAGTTCATATGCTTCTTAAAACGCGATATCGCATCTCATTTCTATGTTTCATGGTAAGATATAATATGATTTGCGAAGCGTCATGTATACCTCGTCTAATCTTCAAATGAATGTAAATGCGACACTTCCTTGCAAGGAAATAGCGTTTGCAGATGTCTACGTATCGAAGCAATAGAGTTCAAATGCTTCCTAAAACAAGATATCGCATCTCGTTTCTATGTTTCATGGTAAGATGTAATATGATTTGCGAAGTGTTATGTATTCCTCGTCTACACTTAAAATGAATGTAAATGCGACACTTCCTTGCTAGGAAATAGCGTCTGCAGATGTCTACGTATCGTAGCAATAGAGTTTATATGATTCTTAAAACGCGATATCGCATCTCATTTCTATGTTTCATGGTAAGATATAATATGATTTGCGAAGTGTTATGTATTCCTCGCCTACACTTCAAATGAATGTAAATGCGACACTTCTATGCTAGGAAATAGCGATTGCAGATGTCTACGTATCGTAGCAATAGAGTTCATATGCTTCTTAAAACGCGATATCGCATCTCATTTCTATGTTTCATGGTAAGATATAATATGATTTGCGAAGTATCATGTATTCCTCGTCTACACTTCAAATGAATGTAAATGCGACACTTCCTTGCAAGGAAATAGCGTCTGCAGATGTCTAGGTGTCGTAGCAATAGAGTTCTAAAACTTCTTAAAACGCGATATCGCATCTCATTTCTATGTTTCATGGTAAGATGTAATATGATTTGCGAAGTATCATGTATTCCCCGTCTACACTTCAAATGAATGTAAATGCGACACTTCCTTGCAAGGAAATAGCGTTTGCAGATGTCTACGTATCGAAGCAATAGAGTTCAAATGCTTCCTAAAACAAGATATCGCATCTCGTTTCTATGTTTCATGGTAAAATATAACATGATTTGCGAAGTGTTATGTATTCCTCGTCTACACTTCAAATGAATGTAAATGCGACACTTCCTTGCTAGGAAATAGCGTTTGCAGATGTCTACGTATCGAAGAAATAGAGTTCTAATGCTTCTTAAAACGCGATATCGCATCTCGTTTCTATGTTTCATGGTAAGATGTAATATGATTTGCGAAGTGTTATGTATTCCTCGTCTACACTTAAAATGAATGTAAATGCGACACTTCCTTGCTAGGAAATAGCGTCTGCAGATGTCTACGTATCGTAGCAATAGAGTTTATATGATTCTTAAAACGCGATATCGCATCTCATTTCTATGTTTCATGGTAAGATATAATATGATTTGCGAAGTGTTATGTATTCCTCGCCTACACTTCAAATGAATGTAAATGCGACACTTCCTTGCAAGGAAATAGCGTTTGCAGATGTCTACGTATCGAAGCAATAGTGTTCAAATGCTTCTTAAAACGAGATATTGCATCTCATATCTATGTTTCATGATAAGATATAATATTCATTGCGAAGAGTTATGCATTCCTCGTCTACGATTCAAATGAATGTAAATGCGACACTTCCTTGCTAGGAAATAGCGTTTGCAGATGTCTAAGTATCGTAGGGATGGAGTTCTAATGCTTCTTCAAACGTGATATCGCATCTCATTTCTATGTTTCATGATAAGATGTAATATTCATAGTGAAGTGTTATGTTTTCCTCGTCTACACTTCAAATGAATGTGAATGCAACACTTCCTCGCTAGGAAATAGCGTTTGCAGATGTCTACGTATCGAAGCAATAGAGTTCAAATGCTTCTTAAAACGCCATATCGCATCTCATCTCTATGTTTCATGGTAAGATATAATATGATTTGCGAAGTATCATGTATTCCTCGTCTACGATTCAAATGAATGTAAATGCGACACTTCCTCGCTAGGAAATAGCGTTTGCAGATGTCTACGTATCGTAGCAATAGATTTCTAATGTTTCTGAAAACGCGATATCGCATCTCATTTCTATGTTTCATGGTAAGATATAATATGATTTGCGAAGAGTCATGTATTCCTCGTCTAATCTTCAACTGAATGTAAATGCGACACTTCCTTGCTAGGAAATAGCGTCTGCAGATGCCTAGGTATCGTATCAATAGCTTTCTAATGCTTCTTAAAACGCGATATCGAATCTCATTTCTATGTTTCATGGTAAGATATAATATTCATTACGAAGTGTTATGCATTCCTCGTCTACGATTCAAATGAATGTAAATGCGACACTTCTTTGCTAGGAAATAGCGTTTGCAAATGTCTACCTATCGTAGCAATAGTGTTCTAATGCTTCTTAAAACGCGATATCGAATCTCATTTCTATGTTTCATGGTAAGATATAATATTCATTACGAAGTGTTATGCATTCCTCGTCTACGATTCAAATGAATGTAAATGCGACACTTCTTTGCTAGGAAATAGCGTTTGCAAATGTCTACCTATCGTAGCAATAGTGTTCTAATGCTTCTTAAAACGCGATATCGCATCTTTTTTCTATGTTCCATGGTAAGATATAATATGATTTGCGATGTATCATGTATTCCTCGTCTACACTTCAAATGAATGTAAATGCGACACTTCCTTGCAAGGAAATCGCGTTTGCAGATGTCTACGTATCGTAGCAATAGAGTTCTTATGATTCTTAAAACGCGATATTGCATCTCATTTCTATGTTTCATGGTAAGATATAATATGATTTGCGAAGTGTTATGTATTCCTTGTCTACACTTCAAATGAATGTGAATGCGACACTTCCTCGCTACGAAATAGCGTTTGCAGATGTCTACGCATCGTAGCAATAGATTTCTAATGTTTCTTAAAACGCGATATCGCATCTCATTTCTATGTTTCATGGTAAGATATAATATGATTTGCGAAGCGTCATGTATACCTCGTCTAATCTTCAAATGAATGTAAATGCGACACTTCCTTGCAAGGAAATAGCGTTTGCAGATGTCTACGTATCGAAGCAATAGAGTTCAAATGCTTCCTAAAACAAGATATCGCATCTCGTTTCTATGTTTCATGGTAAGATGTAATATGATTTGCGAAGTGTTATGTATTCCTCGTCTACACTTAAAATGAATGTAAATGCGACACTTCCTTGCTAAGAAATAGCGTCTGCAGATGTCTACGTATCGTAGCAATAGAGTTTATATGATTCTTAAAACGCGATATCGCATCTCATTTCTATGTTTCATGGTAAGATATAATATGATTTGCGAAGTGTTATGTATTCCTCGCCTACACTTCAAATGAATGTAAATGCGACACTTCTATGCTAGGAAATAGCGATTGCAGATGTCTACGTATCGTAGCAATAGAGTTCATATGCTTCTTAAAACGCGATATCGCATCTCATTTCTATGTTTCATGGTAAGATATAATATGATTTGCGAAGTATCATGTATTCCTCGTCTACACTTCAAATGAATGTAAATGCGACACTTCCTTGCTAGGAAATAGCGTTTGCAGATGTCTAAGTATCGTAGGGATGGAGTTCTAATGCTTCTTCAAACGTGATATCGCATCTCATTTCTATGTTTCATGGTAAGATATAATATGATTTGCGAAGTATCATGTATTCCTCGTCTACACTTCAAATGAATGTAAATGCGACACTTCCTTGCTAGGAAATAGCGTTTGCAGATGTCTAAGTATCGTAGGGATGGAGTTCTAATGCTTCTTCAAACGTGATATCGCATCTCATTTCTATGTTTCATGATAAGATGTAATATTCATAGTGAAGTGTTATGTTTTGCTCGTCTACACTTCAAATGAATGTGAATGCAACACTTCCTCGCTAGGAAATAGCGTTTGCAGATGTCTACGTATCGAAGCAATAGAGTTCAAATGCTTCTTAAAACGCCATATCGCATCTCATCTCTATGTTTCATGGTAAGATATAATATGATTTGCGAAGTATCATGTATTCCTCGTCTACGATTCAAATGAATGTAAATGCGACACTTCCTCGCTAGGAAATAGCGTTTGCAGATGTCTACGTATCGTAGCAATAGATTTCTAATGTTTCTGAAAACGCGATATCGCATCTCATTTCTATGTTTCATGGTAAGATATAATATGATTTGCGAAGAGTCATGTATTCCTCGTCTAATCTTCAAATGAATGTAAATGCGACACTTCCTTGCTAGGAAATAGCGTCTGCAGATGTCTAGGTATCGTATCAATAGCTTTCTAATGCTTCTTAAAACGCGATATCGAATCTCATTTCTATGTTTCATGGTAAGATATAATATTCATTACGAAGTGTTATGCATTCCTCGTCTACGATTCAAATGAATGTAAATGCGACACTTCTTTGCTAGGAAATAGCGTTTGCAAATGTCTACCTATCGTAGCAATAGTGTTCTAATGCTTCTTAAAACGCGATATCGAATCTCATTTCTATGTTTCATGGTAAGATATAATATTCATTACGAAGTGTTATGCATTCCTCGTCTACGATTCAAATGAATGTAAATGCGACACTTCCTTGCAAGGAAATAGCGTTTGCAGGTGTCTACGTATCGAAGCAATAGAGTTCAAATGCTTCCTAAAACAAGATATCGCATCTCGTTTCTATGTTTCATGGTAAGATGTAATATGATTTGCGAAGTGTTATGTATTCCTCGTCTACACTTAAAATGAATGTAAATGCGACACTTCCTTGCTAGGAAATAGCGTCTGCAGATGTCTACGTATCGTAGCAATAGAGTTCATATGCTTCTTAAAACGCGATATCGCATCTCATTTCTATGTTTCATGGTAAGATATAATATGATTTGCGAAGCGTCATGTATACCTCGTCTAATCTTCAAATGAATGTAAATGCGACACTTCCTTGCAAGGAAATAGCGTTTGCAGATGTCTACGTATCGAAGCAATAGAGTTCAAATGCTTCCTAAAACAAGATATCGCATCTCGTTTCTATGTTTCATGGTAAGATGTAATATGATTTGCGAAGTGTTATGTATTCCTCGTCTACACTTAAAATGAATGTAAATGCGACACTTCCTTGCTAGGAAATAGCGTCTGCAGATGTCTACGTATCGTAGCAATAGAGTTTATATGATTCTTAAAACGCGATATCGCATCTCATTTCTATGTTTCATGGTAAGATATAATATGATTTGCGAAGTGTTATGTATTCCTCGCCTACACTTCAAATGAATGTAAATGCGACACTTCTATGCTAGGAAATAGCGATTGCAGATGTCTACGTATCGTAGCAATAGAGTTCATATGCTTCTTAAAACGCGATATCGCATCTCATTTCTATGTTTCATGGTAAGATATAATATGATTTGCGAAGTATCATGTATTCCTCGTCTACACTTCAAATGAATGTAAATGCGACACTTCCTTGCTAGGAAATAGCGTTTGCAGATGTCTAAGTATCGTAGGGATGGAGTTCTAATGCTTCTTCAAACGTGATATCGCATCTCATTTCTATGTTTCATGATAAGATGTAATATTCATAGCGAAGTGTTATGTTTTCCTCGTCTACACTTCAAATGAATGTGAATGCAACACTTCCTCGCTAGGAAATAGCGTTTGCAGATGTCTACGTATCGAAGCAATAGAGTTCAAATGCTTCTTAAAACGCCATATCGCATCTCATCTCTATGTTTCACGGTAAGATATAATATGATTTGCGAAGTATCATGTATTCCTCGTCTACGATTCAAATGAATGTAAATGCGACACTTCCTCGCTAGGAAATAGCGTTTGCAGATGTCTACGTATCGTAGCAATAGATTTCTAATGTTTCTGAAAACGCGATATCGCATCTCATTTCTATGTTTCATGGTAAGATATAATATGATTTGCGAAGAGTCATGTATTCCTCGTCTAATCTTCAAATGAATGTAAATGCGACACTTCCTTGCTAGGAAATAGCGTCTGCAGATGTCTAGGTATCGTATCAATAGCTTTCTAATGCTTCTTAAAACGCGATATCGAATCTCATTTCTATGTTTCATGGTAAGATATAATATTCATTACGAAGTGTTATGCATTCCTCGCCTACACTTCAAATGAATGTAAATGCGACACTTCTATGCTAGGAAATAGCGATTGCAGATGTCTACGTATCGTAGCAATAGAGTTCTTATGATTCTTAAAACGCGATATTGCATCTCATTTCTATGTTTCATGGTAAGAAATAATATGATTTGCGAAGTGTTATGTATTTCTTGTCTACACTTCAAATGAATGTGAATGCGACACTTCCTCGCTACGAAATAGCGTTTGCAGATGTCTACGTATCGTAGCAATAGATTTCTAATGTTTCTTAAAACGCGATATCGCATCTCATTTCTATGTTTCATGGTAAGATATAATATGATTTGCGAAGCGTCATGTATACCTCGTCTAATCTTCAAATGAATGTAAATGCGACACTTCCTTGCAAGGAAATAGCGTTTGCAGGTGTCTACGTATCGAAGCAATAGAGTTCAAATGCTTCCTAAAACAAGATATCGCATCTCGTTTCTATGTTTCATGGTAAGATGTAATATGATTTGCGAAGTGTTATGTATTCCTCGTCTACACTTAAAATGAATGTAAATGCGACACTTCCTTGCTAGGAAATAGCGTCTGCAGATGTCTACGTATCGTAGCAATAGAGTTCATATGCTTCTTAAAACGCGATATCGCATCTCATTTCTATGTTTCATGGTAAGATATAATATGATTTGCGAAGCGTCATGTATACCTCGTCTAATCTTCAAATGAATGTAAATGCGACACTTCCTTGCAAGGAAATAGCGTTTGCAGATGTCTACGTATCGAAGCAATAGAGTTCAAATGCTTCCTAAAACAAGATATCGCATCTCGTTTCTATGTTTCATGGTAAGATGTAATATGATTTGCGAAGTGTTATGTATTCCTCGTCTACACTTAAAATGAATGTAAATGCGACACTTCCTTGCTAGGAAATAGCGTCTGCAGATGTCTACGTATCGTAGCAATAGAGTTTATATGATTCTTAAAACGCGATATCGCATCTCATTTCTATGTTTCATGGTAAGATATAATATGATTTGCGAAGTGTTATGTATTCCTCGCCTACACTTCAAATGAATGTAAATGCGACACTTCTATGCTAGGAAATAGCGATTGCAGATGTCTACGTATCGTAGCAATAGAGTTCATATGCTTCTTAAAACGCGATATCGCATCTCATTTCTATGTTTCATGGTAAGATATAATATGATTTGCGAAGTATCATGTATTCCTCGTCTACACTTCAAATGAATGTAAATGCGACACTTCCTTGCAAGGAAATAGCGTCTGCAGATGTCTAGGTGTCGTAGCAATAGAGTTCTAAAACTTCTTAAAACGCGATATCGCATCTCATTTCTATGTTTCATGGTAAGATGTAATATGATTTGCGAAGTATCATGTATTCCCCGTCTACACTTCAAATGAATGTAAATGCGACACTTCCTTGCAAGGAAATAGCGTTTGCAGATGTCTACGTATCGAAGCAATAGAGTTCAAATGCTTCCTAAAACAAGATATCGCATCTCGTTTCTATGTTTCATGGTAAAATATAACATGATTTGCGAAGTGTTATGTATTCCTCGTCTACACTTCAAATGAATGTAAATGCGACACTTCCTTGCTAGGAAATAGCGTTTGCAGATGTCTACGTATCGAAGAAATAGAGTTCTAATGCTTCTTAAAACGCGATATCGCATCTCGTTTCTATGTTTCATGGTAAGATGTAATATGATTTGCGAAGTGTTATGTATTCCTCGTCTACACTTAAAATGAATGTAAATGCGACACTTCCTTGCTAGGAAATAGCGTCTGCAGATGTCTACGTATCGTAGCAATAGAGTTTATATGATTCTTAAAACGCGATATCGCATCTCATTTCTATGTTTCATGGTAAGATATAATATGATTTGCGAAGTGTTATGTATTCCTCGCCTACACTTCAAATGAATGTAAATGCGACACTTCTATGCTAGGAAATAGCGATTGCAGATGTCTACGTATCGTAGCAATAGAGTTCATATGCTTCTTAAAACGCGATATCGCATCTGATTTCTATGTTTCATGGTAAGATATAATATGATTTGCGAAGTATCATGTATTCCTCGTCTACACTTCAAATGAATGTAAATGCGACACTTCCTTGCTAGGAAATAGCGTTTGCAGATGTCTAAGTATCGTAGGGATGGAGTTCTAATGCTTCTACAAACGTGATATCGCATCTCATTTCTATGTTTCATGATAAGATGTAATATTCATAGCGAAGTGTTATGTTTTCCTCGTCTACACTTCAAATGAATGTGAATGCAACACTTCCTCGCTAGGAAATAGCGTTTGCAGATGTCTACGTATCGAAGCAATAGAGTTCAAATGCTTCTTAAAACGCCATATCGCATCTCATCTCTATGTTTCATGGTAAGATATAATATGATTTGCGAAGTATCATGTATTCCTCGTCTACGATTCAAATGAATGTAAATGCGACACTTCCTCGCTAGGAAATAGCGTTTGCAGATGTCTACGTATCGTAGCAATAGATTTCTAATGTTTCTGAAAACGCGATATCGCATCTCATTTCTATGTTTCATGGTAAGATATAATATGATTTGCGAAGAGTCATGTATTCCTCGTCTAATCTTCAAATGAATGTAAATGCGACACTTCCTTGCTAGGAAATAGCGTCTGCAGATGTCTAGGTATCGTATCAATAGCTTTCTAATGCTTCTTAAAACGCGATATCGAATCTCATTTCTATGTTTCATGGTAAGATATAATATTCATTACGAAGTGTTATGCATTCCTCGCCTACACTTCAAATGAATGTAAATGCGACACTTCTATGCTAGGAAATAGCGATTGCAGATGTCTACGTATCGTAGCAATAGAGTTCTTATGATTCTTAAAACGCGATATTGCATCTCATTTCTATGTTTCATGGTAAGAAATAATATGATTTGCGAAGTGTTATGTATTCCTTGCCTACACTTCAAATGAATGTGAATGCGACACTTCCTCGCTACGAAATAGCGTTTGCAGATGTCTACGTATCGTAGCAATAGATTTCTAATGTTTCTTAAAACGCGATATCGCATCTCATTTCTATGTTTCATGGTAAGATATAATATGATTTGCGAAGCGTCATGTATACCTCGTCTAATCTTCAAATGAATGTAAATGCGACACTTCCTTGCAAGGAAATAGCGTTTGCAGGTGTCTACGTATCGAAGCAATAGAGTTCAAATGCTTCCTAAAACAAGATATCGCATCTCGTTTCTATGTTTCATGGTAAGATGTAATATGATTTGCGAAGTGTTATGTATTCCTCGTCTACACTTAAAATGAATGTAAATGCGACACTTCCTTGCTAGGAAATAGCGTCTGCAGATGTCTACGTATCGTAGCAATAGAGTTCATATGCTTCTTAAAACGCGATATCGCATCTCATTTCTATGTTTCATGGTAAGATATAATATGATTTGCGAAGCGTCATGTATACCTCGTCTAATCTTCAAATGAATGTAAATGCGACACTTCCTTGCAAGGAAATAGCGTTTGCAGATGTCTACGTATCGAAGCAATAGAGTTCAAATGCTTCCTAAAACAAGATATCGCATCTCGTTTCTATGTTTCATGGTAAGATGTAATATGATTTGCGAAGTGTTATGTATTCCTCGTCTACACTTAAAATGAATGTAAATGCGACACTTCCTTGCTAGGAAATAGCGTCTGCAGATGTCTACGTATCGTAGCAATAGAGTTTATATGATTCTTAAAACGCGATATCGCATCTCATTTCTATGTTTCATGGTAAGATATAATATGATTTGCGAAGTGTTATGTATTCCTCGCCTACACTTCAAATGAATGTAAATGCGACACTTCTATGCTAGGAAATAGCGATTGCAGATGTCTACGTATCGTAGCAATAGAGTTCATATGCTTCTTAAAACGCGATATCGCATCTCATTTCTATGTTTCATGGTAAGATATAATATGATTTGCGAAGTATCATGTATTCCTCGTCTACACTTCAAATGAATGTAAATGCGACACTTCCTTGCAAGGAAATAGCGTCTGCAGATGTCTAGGTGTCGTAGCAATAGAGTTCTAAAACTTCTTAAAACGCGATATCGCATCTCATTTCTATGTTTCATGGTAAGATGTAATATGATTTGCGAAGTATCATGTATTCCCCGTCTACACTTCAAATGAATGTAAATGCGACACTTCCTTGCAAGGAAATAGCGTTTGCAGATGTCTACGTATCGAAGCAATAGAGTTCAAATGCTTCCTAAAACAAGATATCGCATCTCGTTTCTATGCTTCATGGTAAAATATAACATGATTTGCGAAGTGTTATGTATTCCTCGTCTACACTTCAAATGAATGTAAATGCGACACTTCCTTGCTAGGAAATAGCGTTTGCAGATGTCTACGTATCGAAGAAATAGAGTTCTAATGCTTCTTAAAACGCGATATCGCATCTCGTTTCTATGTTTCATGGTAAGATGTAATATGATTTGCGAAGTGTTATGTATTCCTCGTCTACACTTAAAATGAATGTAAATGCGACACTTCCTTGCTAGGAAATAGCGTCTGCAGATGTCTACGTATCGTAGCAATAGAGTTTATATGATTCTTAAAACGCGATATCGCATCTCATTTCTATGTTTCATGGTAAGATATAATATGATTTGCGAAGTGTTATGTATTCCTCGCCTACACTTCAAATGAATGTAAATGCGACACTTCTATGCTAGGAAATAGCGATTGCAGATGTCTACGTATCGTAGCAATAGAGTTCATATGCTTCTTAAAACGCGATATCGCATCTCATTTCTATGTTTCATGGTAAGATATAATATTCATTACGAAGTGTTATGTATTCCTTGTCTACACTTCAAATGAATGTGAATGCGACACTTCCTCGCTAGGAAATAGCGTTTGCAGATGTCTACGTATCGTAGCAGTAGATTTCTAATGTTTCTTAAAACGCTATATCGCATCTCATTTCTATGTTTCATGGTAAGATATAATATGATTTGCGAAGCGTCATATATACCTCGTCTAATCTTCAAATGAATGTAAATGCGACACTTCCTTGCAAGGAAATAGCGTTTGCAGATGTCTACGTATCGAAGCAATAGAGTTCAAATGCTTCCTAAAACAAGATATCGCATCTCGTTTCTATGTTTCATGGTAAGATGTAATATGATTTGCGAAGTGTTATGTATTCCTCGTCTACACTTAAAATGAATGTAAATGCGACACTTCCTTGCTAGGAAATAGCGTCTGCAGATGTCTACGTATCGTAGCAATAGAGTTTATATGATTCTTAAAACAAGATATCGCATCTCGTTTCTATGTTTCATGGTAAAATATAACATGATTTGCGAAGTGTTATGTATTCCTCGTCTACACTTCAAATGAATGTAAATGCGACACTTCCTTGCTAGGAAATAGCGTTTGCAGATGTCTACGTATCGAAGCAATAGAGTTCTAATGCTTCTTAAAACGCGATATCGCATCTCATTTCTATGTTTCCTGGTAAGATATAATATGATTTGCGAAGAGTCATGTATTCCACGTCTAATCTTCAAATGAATGTAAATGCGACACTTCCTTGCTAGGAAATAGCGTCTGCAGATGTCTAGGTATCGTATCAATAGCTTTCTAATGCTTCTTAAAACGCGATATCGAATCTCATTTCTATGTTTCATGGTAAGATATAATATTCATTACGAAGTGTTATGCATTCCTCGTCTACGATTCAAATGAATGTAAATGCGACACTTCTTTGCTAGGAAATAGCGTTTGCAAATGTCTACCTATCGTAGCAATAGTGTTCTAATGCTTCTTAAAACGCGATATCGAATCTCATTTCTATGCTTCATGGTAAGATATAATATTCATTACGAAGTGTTATGCATTCCTCGTCTACGATTCAAATGAATGTAAATGCGACACTTCTTTGCTAGGAAATAGCGTTTGCAAATGTCTACCTATCGTAGCAATAGTGTTCTAATGCTTCTTAAAACGCGATATCGCATCTTTTTTCTATGTTCCATGGTAAGATATAATATGATTTGCGAAGTATCATGTATTCCTCGTCTACACTTCAAATGAATGTAAATGCGACACTTCCTTGCAAGGAAATCGCGTTTGCAGATGTCTACGTATCGTAGCAATAGAGTTCTTATGATTCTTAAAACGCGATATCGCATCTCATTTCTATGTTTCATGGTAAGATATAATATGATTTGCGAAGCGTCATGTATACCTCGTCTAATCTTCAAATGAATGTAAATGCGACACTTCCTTGCAAGGAAATAGCGTTTGCAGATGTCTACGTATCGAAGCAATAGAGTTCAAATGCTTCCTAAAACAAGATATCGCATCTCGATTCTATGTTTCATGGTAAGATGTAATATGATTTGCGAAGTGTTATGTATTCCTCGTCTACACTTAAAATGAATGTAAATGCGACACTTCCTTGCTTGGAAATAGCGTCTGCAGATGTCTACGTATCGTAGCAATAGAGTTTATATGATTCTTAAAACGCGATATCGCATCTCATTTCTATGTTTCATGGTAAGATATAATATGATTTGCGAAGTGTTATGTATTCCTCGCCTACACTTCAAATGAATGTAAATGCGACACTTCTATGCTAGGAAATAGCGATTGTAGATGTCTACGTATCGTAGCAATAGAGTTCATATGCTTCTTAAAACGCGATATCGCATCTCATTTCTATGTTTCATGGTAAGATATAATATGATTTGCGAAGTATCATGTATTCCCCGTCTACACTTCAAATGAATGTAAATGCGACACTTCCTTGCAAGGAAATAGCGTCTGCAGATGTCTAGGTGTCGTAGCAATAGAGTTCTAAAACTTCTTAAAACGCGATATCGCATCTCATTTCTATGTTTCATGGTAAGATGTAATATGATTTGCGAAGTATCATGTATTCCCCGTCTACACTTCAAATGAATGTAAATGCGACACTTCCTTGCAAGGAAATAGCGTTTGCAGATGTCTACGTATCGAAGCAATAGAGTTCAAATGCTTCCTTAAACGAGATATTGCATCTCATATCTATGTTTCATGATAAGATATAGTATTCATTGCGAAGTGTTATGCATTCCTCGTCTACGATTGAAATGGATGTAAATGCGACACTTCCTTGCTAGGAAATAGCGTTTGCAGGTGTCTACGTATCGAAGCAATAGAGTTCAAATGTTTCTAGAAACAAGATATCGCATCTCAATTCTATGTTTCATGGTAAGATATAACATGATTTGCGAAGTGTTATGTATTCCTCGTCTACACTTCAAATGAATGTAAATGCGACACTTCCTTGCTAGGGAATAGCGTGTGCAGATGTCTAGGTATCGTAGCAATAGTGTTCTAATGCTTCTTAAAACGCGATATCGCATCTCAATTCTATGTCTCATGGTAAGATATAACATGATTTGCGAAGTGTTATGTATTCCTCGTCTACGATTCAAATGAATGTAAATGCGACACTTCCTCGCTAGGAAATAGCGTTTGCAGATGTCTACGTATCGTAGCAATAGATTTCTAATGTTTCTTAAAACGCGATATCGCATCTCATTTCTATGTTTCATGGTAAGATATAATATGATTTGCGAAGAGTCATGTATTCCTCGTCTAATCTTCAAATGAATGTAAATGCGACACTTCCTTGCTAGGAAATAGCGTCTGCAGATGTCTAGGTATCGTATCAATAGCTTTCTAATGCTTCTTAAAACGCGATATCGAATCTCATTTCTATGTTTCATGGTAAGATATAATATTCATTACGAAGTGTTATGCATTCCTCGTCTACGATTCAAATGAATGTAAATGCGACACTTCTTTGCTAGGAAATAGCGTTTGCAAATGTCTACCTATCGTAGCAATAGTGTTCTAATGCTTCTTAAAACGCGATATCGCATCTTTTTTCTATGTT
Source organism: Xylocopa sonorina (assembly GCF_050948175.1). NCBI lineage: Eukaryota > Metazoa > Arthropoda > Insecta > Hymenoptera > Apidae > Xylocopa > Xylocopa sonorina. Next base: position 117,118 of record NW_027490232.1, read on the forward strand.
CCATGGTAAGATATAATATGATTTGCGAAGTATCATGTATTCCTCGTCTACACTTCAAATGAATGTAAATGCGACACTTCCTTGCAAGGAAATAGCGTTTGCAGATGTCTACGTATCGTAGCAATAGAGTTCTTATGATTCTTAAAACGCGATATTGCATCTCATTTCTATGTTTCATGGTAAGATATAATATGATTTGCGAAGTGTTATGTATTCCTTGTCTACACTTCAAATGAATGTGAATGCGACACTTCCTCGCTAGGATATAGCGTTTGCAGATATCTACGAAGCGAAGCAATAGAGTTCAGATTCTTCTTAAAACGAGATATCGCATCTCATTTCTATGTTTCATGATAAGGTATAATATTCATTGCGAAGTGTCATGTAAACCTAGCATTCACTTCAAAAGAATGTAAATGCGACACTTCCTTGCAAGGAAATAGCGTTTGCAGATGTCTACGTATCGAAGCAATAGAGTTCAAATGCTTCTTAAAACGAGATATTGCATCTCATATCTATGTTTCATGATAAGATATAATATTCATTGCGAAGAGTTATGCATTCCTCGTCTACGATTCAAATGAATGTAAATGCGACACTTCCTTGCTAGGAAATAGCGTTTGCAGATGTCTAAGTATCGTAGGGATGGAGTTCTAATGCTTCTTCAAACGTGATATCGCATCTCATTTCTATGTTTCATGATAAGATGTAATATTCATAGCGAAGTGTTATGTTTTCCTCGTCTACACTTCAAATGAATGTGAATGCAACACTTCCTCGCTAGGAAATAGCGTTTGCAGATGTCTACGTATCAAAGCAATAGAGTTCAAATGCTTCTTAAAACGCCATATCGAATCTCATTTCTATGTTTCATGGTAAGATATAATATTCATTACGAAGTGTTATGCATTCCTCGTCTACGATTCAAATGAATGTAAATGCGACACTTCTTTGCAAGGAAATAGCGTTTGCAGATGTCTACGTATCGTAGCAATAGAGTTCTTATGATTCTTAAAACGCGATATTGCATCTCATTTCTATGTTTCATGGTAAGATATAATATGATTTGCGAAGTGTTATGTATTCCTTGTCTACACTTCAAATGAATGTGAATGCGACACTTCCTCGCTAGGAAATAGCGTTTGCAGATGTCTACGTATCGTAGCAGTAGATTTCTAATGTTTCTTAAAACGCTATATCGCATCTCATTTCTATGTTTCATGGTAAGATATAATATGATTTGCGAAGCGTCATGTATACCTCGTCTAATCTTCAAATGAATGTAATTGCGACACTTCCTTGCAAGGAAATAGCGTTTGCAGATGTCTACGTATCGAAGCAATAGAGTTCAAATGCTTCCTAAAACAAGATATCGCATCTCGTTTCTATGTTTCATGGTAAGATGTAATATGATTTGCGATGTGTCATGTATTCCTCGTCTACACTTAAAATGAATGTAAATGCGACACTTCCTTGCTAGGAAATAGCGTCTGCAGATGTCTACGTATCGTAGCAATAGAGTTTATATGATTCTTAAAACGCTATATCGCATCTCATTTCTATGTTTCATGGTAAGATATAATATGATTTGCGAAGTGTTATGTATTCCTCGCCTACACTTCAAATGAATGTAAATGCGACACTTCTATGCTAGGAAATAGCGATTGCAGATGTCTACGTATCGTATCAATAGCTTTCTAATGCTTCTTAAAACGCGATATCGAATCTCATTTCTATGTTTCATGGTAAGATATAATATTCATTACGAAGTGTTATGCATTCCTCGTCTACGATTCAAATGAATGTAAATGCGACACTTCTTTGCTAGGAAATAGCGTTTGCAAATGTCTACCTATCGTAGCAATAGTGTTCTAATGCTTCTTAAAACGCGATATCGAATCTCATTTCTATGTTTCATGGTAAGATATAATATTCATTACGAAGTGTTATGCATTCCTCGTCTACGATTCAAATGAATGTAAATGCGACACTTCTTTGCTAGGAAATAGCGTTTGCAAATGTCTACCTATCGTAGCAATAGTGTTCTAATGCTTCTTAAAACGCGATATCGCATCTTTTTTCTATGTTCCATGGTAAGATATAATATGATTTGCGATGTATCATGTATTCCTCGTCTACACTTCAAATGAATGTAAATGCGACACTTCCTTGCAAGGAAATCGCGTTTGCAGATGTCTACGTATCGTAGCAATAGAGTTCTTATGATTCTTAAAACGCGATATTGCATCTCATTTCTATGTTTTATGGTAAGATATAATATGATTTGCGAAGTGTTATGTATTCCTTGTCTACACTTCAAATGAATGTGAATGCGACACTTCCTCGCTACGAAATAGCGTTTGCAGATGTCTACGTATCGTAGCAATAGATTTCTAATGTTTCTTAAAACGCGATATCGCATCTCATTTCTATGTTTCATGGTAAGATATAATATGATTTGCGAAGCGTCATGTATACCTCGTCTAATCTTCAAATGAATGTAAATGCGACACTTCCTTGCAAGGAAATAGCGTTTGCAGATGTCTACGTATCGAAGCAATAGAGTTCAAATGCTTCCTAAAACAAGATATCGCATCTCGTTTCTATGTTTCATGGTAAGATGTAATATGATTTGCGAAGTGTTATGTATTCCTCGTCTACACTTAAAATGAATGTAAATGCGACACTTCCTTGCTAGGAAATAGCGTCTGCAGATGTCTACGTATCGTAGCAATAGAGTTTATATGATTCTTAAAACGCGATATCGCATCTCATTTCTATGTTTCATGGTAAGATATAATATGATTTGCGAAGTGTTATGTATTCCTCGCCTACACTTCAAATGAATGTAAATGCGACACTTCTATGCTGGGAAATAGCGATTGCAGATGTCTACGTATCGTAGCAATAGAGTTCATATGCTTCTTAAAACGCGATATCGCATCTCATTTCTATGTTTCATGGTAAGATATAATATGATTTGCGAAGTATCATGTATTCCTCGTCTACACTTCAAATGAATGTAAATGCGACACTTCCTTGCTAGGAAATAGCGTTTGCAGATGTCTAAGTATCGTAGGGATGGAGTTCTAATGCTTCTTCAAACGTGATATCGCATCTCATTTCTATGTTTCATGATAAGATGTAATATTCATAGCGAAGTGTTATGTTTTCCTCGTCTACACTTCAAATGAATGTGAATGCAACACTTCCTCGCTAGGAAATAGCGTTTGCAGATGTCTACGTATCGAAGCAATAGAGTTCAAATGCTTCTTAAAACGCCATATCGCATCTCATCTCTATGTTTCATGGTAAGATATAATATGATTTGCGAAGTATCATGTATTCCTCGTCTACGATTCAAATGAATGTAAATGCGACACTTCCTCGCTAGGAAATAGCGTTTGCAGATGTCTACGTATCGTAGCAATAGATTTCTAATGTTTCTGAAAACGCGATATCGCATCTCATTTCTATGTTTCATGGTAAGATATAATATGATTTGCGAAGAGTCATGTATTCCTCGTCTAATCTTCAAATGAATGTAAATGCGACACTTCCTTGCTAGGAAATAGCGTCTGCAGATGTCTAGGTATCGTATCAATAGCTTTCTAATGCTTCTTAAAACGCGATATCGAATCTCATTTCTATGTTTCATGGTAAGATATAATATTCATTACGAAGTGTTATGCATTCCTCGCCTACACTTCAAATGAATGTAAATGCGACACTTCTATGCTAGGAAATAGCGATTGCAGATGTCTACGTATCGTAGCAATAGAGTTCTTATGATTCTTAAAACGCGATATTGCATCTCATTTCTATGTTTCATGGTAAGATATATATTGATTTGCGAAGTGTTATGTATTCCTTGTCTACACTTCAAATGAATGTGAATGCGACACTTCCTCGCTACGAAATAGCGTTTGCAGATGTCTACGTATCGTAGCAATAGATTTCTAATGTTTCTTAAAACGCGATATCGCATCTCATTTCTATGTTTCATGGTAAGATATAATATGATTTGCGAAGCGTCATGTATACCTCGTCTAATCTTCAAATGAATGTAAATGCGACACTTCCTTGCAAGGAAATAGCGTTTGCAGGTGTCTACGTATCGAAGCAATAGAGTTCAAATTCTTCCTAAAACAAGATATCGCATCTCGTTTCTATGTTTCATGGTAAGATGTAATATGATTTGCGAAGTGTTATGTATTCCTCGTCTACACTTAAAATGAATGTAAATGCGACACTTCCTTGCTAGGAAATAGCGTCTGCAGATGTCTACGTATCGTAGCAATAGAGTTCATATGCTTCTTAAAACGCGATATCGCATCTCATTTCTATGTTTCATGGTAAGATATAATATGATTTGCGAAGCGTCATGTATACCTCGTCTAATCTTCAAATGAATGTAAATGCGACACTTCCTTGCAAGGAAATAGCGTTTGCAGATGTCTACGTATCGAAGCAATAGAGTTCAAATGCTTCCTAAAACAAGATATCGCATCTCGTTTCTATGTTTCATGGTAAGATGTAATATGATTTGCGAAGTGTTATGTATTCCTCGTCTACACTTAAAATGAATGTAAATGCGACACTTCCTTGCTAGGAAATAGCGTCTGCAGATGTCTACGTATCGTAGCAATAGAGTTTATATGATTCTTAAAACGCGATATCGCATCTCATTTCTATGTTTCATGGTAAGATATAATATGATTTGCGAAGTGTTATGTATTCCTCGCCTACACTTCAAATGAATGTAAATGCGACACTTCTATGCTAGGAAATAGCGATTGCAGATGTCTACGTATCGTAGCAATAGATTTCTAATGTTTCTGAAAACGCGATATCGCATCTCATTTCTATGTTTCATGGTAAGATATAATATGATTTGCGAAGAGTCATGTATTCCTCGTCTAATCTTCAAATGAATGTAAATGCGACACTTCCTTGCTAGGAAATAACGTCTGCAGATGTCTAGGTATCGTATCAATAGCTTTCTAATGCTTCTTAAAACGCGATATCGAATCTCATTTCTATGTTTCATGGTAAGATATAATATTCATTACGAAGTGTTATGCATTCCTCGTCTACGATTCAAATGAATGTAAATGCGACACTTCTTTGCTAGGAAATAGCGTTTGCAAATGTCTACCTATCGTAGCAATAGTGTTCTAATGCTTCTTAAAACGCGATATCGAATCTCATTTCTATGTTTCATGGTAAGATATAATATTCATTACGAAGTGTTATGCATTCCTCGTCTACGATTCAAATGAATGTAAATGCGACACTTCTTTGCTAGGAAATAGCGTTTGCAAATGTCTACCTATCGTAGCAATAGTGTTCTAATGCTTCTTAAAACGCGATATCGCATCTTTTTTCTATGTTCCATGGTAAGATATAATATGATTTGCGAAGTATCATGTATTCCTCGTCTACACTTCAAATGAATGTAAATGCGACACTTCCTTGCAAGGAAATCGCGTTTGCAGATGTCTACGTATCGTAGCAATAGAGTTCTTATGATTCTTAAAACGCGATATTGCATCTCATTTCTATGTTTCATGGTAAGATATAATATGATTTGCGAAGTGTTATGTATTCCTTGTCTACACTTCAAATGAATGTGAATGCGACACTTCCTCGCTACGAAATAGCGTTTGCAGATGTCTACGTATCGTAGCAATAGATTTCTAATGTTTCTTAAAACGCGATATCGCATCTCATTTCTATGTTTCATGGTAAGATATAATATGATTTGCGAAGCGTCATGTATACCTCGTCTAATCTTCAAATGAATGTAAATGCGACACTTCCTTGCAAGGAAATAGCGTTTGCAGATGTCTACGTATCGAAGAAATAGAGTTCTAATGCTTCTTAAAACGCGATATCGCATCTCGTTTCTATGTTTCATGGTAAGATGTAATATGATTTGCGAAGTGTTATGTATTCCTCGTCTACACTTAAAATGAATGTAAATGCGACACTTCCTTGCTAGGAAATAGGGTCTGCAGATGTCTACGTATCGTAGCAATAGAGTTTACATGATTCTTAAAACGCGATATCGCATCTCATTTCTATGTTTCATGGTAAGATATAATATGATTTGCGAAGTGTTATGTATTCCTCGCCTACACTTCAAATGAATGTAAATGCGACACTTCTATGCTAGGAAATAGCGATTGCAGATGTCTACGTATCGTAGCAATAGAGTTCATATGCTTCTTAAAACGCGATATCGCATCTCATTTCTATGTTTCATGGTAAGATATAATATGATTTGCGAAGTATCATGTATTCCTCGTCTACACTTCAAATGAATGTAAATGCGACACTTCCTTGCAAGGAAATAGCGTCTGCAGATGTCTAGGTGTCGTAGCAATAGAGTTCTAAAACTTCTTAAAACGCGATATCGCATCTCATTTCTATGTTTCATGGTAAGATATAATATTCATTACGAAGTGTTATGTATTCCTTGTCTACACTTCAAATGAATGTGAATGCGACACTTCCTCGCTAGGAAATAGCCTTTGCAGATGTCTACGTATCGTAGCAGTAGATTTCTAATGTTTCTTAAAACGCTATATCGCATCTCATTTCTATGTTTCATGGTAAGATATAATATGATTTGCGAAGCGTCATGTATACCTCGTCTAATCTTCAAATGAATGTAAATGCGACACTTCCTTGCAAGGAAATAGCGTTTGCAGATGTCTACGTATCGAAGCAATAGAGTTCAAATGCTTCCTAAAACAAGATATCGCATCTCGTTTCTATGTTTCATGGTAAGATGTAATATGATTTGCGAATTGTTATGTATTCCTCGTCTACACTTAAAATGAATGTAAATGCGACACTTCCTTGCTAGGAAATAGCGTCTGCAGATGTCTACGTATCGTAGCAATAGAGTTTATATGATTCTTAAAACGCGATATCGCATCTCATTTCTATGTTTCATGGTAAGATATAATATGATTTGCGAAGTGTTATGTATTCCTCGCCTACACTTCAAATGAATGTAAATGCGACACTTCTATGCTAGGAAATAGCGATTGCAGATGTCTACGTATCGTAGCAATAGAGTTCATATGCTTCTTAAAACGCGATATCGCATCTCATTTCTATGTTTCATGGTAAGATATAATATGATTTGCGAAATATCATGTATTCCTCGTCTACACTTCAAATGAATGTAAATGCGACACTTCCTTGCAAGGAAATAGCGTCTGCAGATGTCTAGGTGTCGTAGCAATAGAGTTCTAAAACTTCTTAAAACGCGATATCGCATCTCATTTCTATGTTTCATGGTAAGATATAATATTCATTACGAAGTGTTATGCATTCCTCGTCTACGATTCAAATGAATGTAAATGCGACACTTCTTTGCTAGGAAATAGCGTTTGCAAATGTCTACCTATCGTAGCAATAGTGTTCTAATGCTTCTTAAAACGCGATATCGCATCTTTTTTCTATGTTCCATGGTAAGATATAATATGATTTGCGAAGTATCATGTATTCCTCGTCTACACTTCAAATGAATGTAAATGCGACACTTCCTTGCAAGGAAATAGCGTTTGCAGATGTCTACGTATCGTAGCAATAGAGTTCTTATGATTCTTAAAACGCGATATTGCATCTCATTTCTATGTTTCATGGTAAGATATAATATGATTTGCGAAGTGTTATGTATTCCTTGTCTACACTTCAAATGAATGCGAATGCGACACTTCCTCGCTAGGATATAGCGTTTGCAGATATCTACGAAGCGAAGCAATAGAGTTCAGATTCTTCTTAAAACGAGATATCGCATCTCATTTCTATGTTTCATGATAAGGTATAATATTCATTGCGAAGTGTCATGTAAACCTAGCATTCACTTCAAAAGAATGTAAATGCGACACTTCCTTGCAAGGAAATAGCGTTTGCAGATGTCTACGTATCGAAGCAATAGAGTTCAAATGCTTCTTAAAACGAGATATCGCATCTCATATCTATGTTTCATGATAAGATATAATATTCATTGCGAAGAGTTATGCATTCCTCGTCTACGATTCAAATGAATGTAAATGCGACACTTCCTTGCTAGGAAATAGCGTTTGCAGATGTCTAAGTATCGTAGGGATGGAGTTCTAATGCTTCTTCAAACGTGATATCGCATCTCATTTCTATGTTTCATGATAAGATGTAATATTCATAGCGAAGTGTTATGTTTTCCTCGTCTACACTTCAAATGAATGTGAATGCAACACTTCCTTGCTAGGAAATAGCGTTTGCAGATGTCTACGTATCGAAGCAATAGAGTTCAAGTGCTTCTTAAAACGCCATATCGCATCTCATCTCTATGTTTCATGGTAAGATATAATATGATTTGCGAAGTATCATGTATTCCTCGTCTACGATTCAAATGAATGTAAATGCGACACTTCCTCGCTAGGAAATAGCGTTTGCAGATGTCTACGTATCGTAGCAATAGATTTCTAATGTTTCTGAAAACGCGATATCGCATCTCATTTCTATGTTTCATGGTAAGATATAATATGATTTGCGAAGAGTCATGTATTCCTCGTCTAATCTTCAAATGAATGTAAATGCGACACTTCCTTGCAAGGAAATAGCGTTTGCAGATGTCTACGTATCGAAGCAATAGAGTTCAAATGCTTCCTAAAACAAGATATCGCATCTCGTTTCTATGTTTCATGGTAAGATGTAATATGATTTGCGAAGTGTTATGTATTCCTCGTCTACACTTAAAATGAATGTAAATGCGACACTTCCTTGCTAGGAAATAGCGTCTGCAGATGTCTACGTATCGTAGCAATAGAGTTTATATGCTTCTTAAAACGCGATATCGCATCTCATTTCTATGTTTCATGGTAAGATATAATATGATTTGCGAAGTATCATGTATTCCTCGTCTACACTTCAAATGAATGTAAATGCGACACTTCCTTGCAAGGAAATAGCGTCTGCAGATGTCTAGGTGTCGTAGCAATAGAGTTCTAAAACTTCTTAAAACGCGATATCGCATCTCATTTCTATGTTTCATGGTAAGATATAATATTCATTACGAAGTGTTATGCATTCCTCGTCTACGATTCAAATGAATGTAAATGCGACACTTCTTTGCTAGGAAATAGCGTTTGCAAATGTCTACCTATCGTAGCAATAGTGTTCTAATGCTTCTTAAAACGCGATATCGCATCTTTTTTCTATGTTCCATGGTAAGATATAATATGATTTGCGAAGTATCATGTATTCCTCGTCTACACTTCAAATGAATGTAAATGCGACACTTCCTTGCAAGGAAATAGCGTTTGCAGATGTCTACGTATCGTAGCAATAGAGTTCTTATGATTCTTAAAACGCGATATTGCATCTCATTTCTATGTTTCATGGTAAGATATAATATGATTTGCGAAGTGTTATGTATTCCTTGTCTACACTTCAAATGAATGCGAATGCGACACTTCCTCGCTAGGATATAGCGTTTGCAGATATCTACGAAGTGAAGCAATAGAGTTCAGATTCTTCTTAAAACGAGATATCGCATCTCATTTCTATGTTTCATGATAAGGTATAATATTCATTGCGAAGTGTCATGTAAACCTAGCATTCACTTCAAAAGAATGTAAATGCGACACTTCCTTGCAAGGAAATAGCGTTTGCAGATGTCTACGTATCGAAGCAATAGAGTTCAAATGCTTCTTAAAACGAGATATCGCATCTCATATCTATGTTTCATGATAAGATATAATATTCATTGCGAAGAGTTATGCATTCCTCGTCTACGATTCAAATGAATGTAAATGCGACACTTCCTTGCTAGGAAATAGCGTTTGCAGATGTCTAAGTATCGTAGGGATGGAGTTCTAATGCTTCTTCAAACGTGATATCGCATCTCATTTCTATGTTTCATGATAAGATGTAATATTCATAGCGAAGTGTTATGTTTTCCTCGTCTACACTTCAAATGAATGTGAATGCAACACTTCCTCGCTAGGAAATAGCGTTTGCAGATGTCTACGTATCGAAGCAATAGAGTTCAAGTGCTTCTTAAAACGCCATATCGCATCTCATCTCTATGTTTCATGGTAAGATATAATATGATTTGCGAAGTATCATGTATTCCTCGTCTACGATTCAAATGAATGTAAATGCGACACTTCCTCGCTAGGAAATAGCGTTTGCAGATGTCTACGTATCGTAGCAATAGATTTCTAATGTTTCTGAAAACGCGATATCGCATCTCATTTCTATGTTTCATGGTAAGATATAATATGATTTGCGAAGAGTCATGTATTCCTCGTCTAATCTTCAAATGAATGTAAATGCGACACTTCCTTGCTAGGAAATAGCGTCTGCAGATGTCTAGGTATCGTATCAATAGCTTTCTAATGCTTCTTAAAACGCGATATCGAATCTCATTTCTATGTTTCATGGTAAGATATAATATTCATTACGAAGTGTTATGCATTCCTCGTCTACGATTCAAATGAATGTAAATGCGACACTTCTTTGCTAGGAAATAGCGTTTGCAAATGTCTACCTATCGCAGCAATAGTGTTCTAATGCTTCTTAAAACGCGATATCGCATCTTTTTTCTATGTTCCATGGTAAGATATAATATGATTTGCGAAGTATCATGTATTCCTCGTCTACACTTCAAATGAATGTAAATGCGACACTTCCTTGCAAGGAAATAGCGTTTGCAGATGTCTACGTATCGTAGCAATAGAGTTCTTATGATTCTTAAAACGCGATATTGCATCTCATTTCTATGTTTCATGGTAAGATATAATATGATTTGCGAAGTGTTATGTATTCCTTGTCTACACTTCAAATGAATGTGAATGCGACACTTCCTCGCTAGGAAATAGCGTTTGCAGATGTCTACGTATCGTAGCAGTAGATTTCTAATGTTTCTTAAAACGCTATATCGCATCCCATTTCTATGTTTCATGGTAAGATATAATATGATTTGCGAAGCGTCATGTATACCTCGTCTAATCTTCAAATGAATGTAAATGCGACACTTCCTTGCAAGGAAATAGCGTTTGCAGATGTCTACGTATCGAAGCAATAGAGTTCAAATGCTTCCTAAAACAGGATATCGCATCTCGTTTCTATGTTTCATGGTAAGATGTAATATGATTTGCGAAGTGTTATGTATTCCTCGTCTACACTTAAAATGAATGTAAATGCGACACTTCCTTGCTAGGAAATAGCGTCTGCAGATGTCTACGTATCGTAGCAATAGAGTTTATATGATTCTTAAAACGCGATATCGCATCTCATTTCTATGTTTCATGGTAAGATATAATATGATTTGCGAAGTGTTATGTATTCCTCGCCTACACTTCAAATGAATGTAAATGCGACACTTCTATGCTAGGAAATAGCGATTGCAGATGTCTACGTATCGTAGCAATAGAGTTCATATGCTTCTTAAAACGCGATATCGCATGTCATTTCTATGTTTCATGGTATGATATAATATGATTTGCGAAGTATCATGTATTCCTCGTCTACACTTCAAATGAATGTAAATGCGACACTTCCTTGCAAGGAAATAGCGTCTGCAGATGTCTAGGTGTCGTAGCAATAGAGTTCTAAAACTTCTTAAAACGCGATATCGCATCTCATTTCTATGTTTCATGGTAAGATATAATATTCATTACGAAGTGTTATGCATTCCTCGTCTACGATTCAAATGAATGTAAATGCGACACTTCTTTGCTAGGAAATAGCGTTTGCAAATGTCTACCTATCGTAGCAATAGTGTTCTAATGCTTCTTAAAACGCGATTTCGCATCTTTTTTCTATGTTCCATGGTAAGATATAATATGATTTGCGAAGTATCATGTATTCCTCGTCTACACTTCAAATGAATGTAAATGCGACACTTCCTTGCAAGGAAATCGCGTTTGCAGATGTCTACGTATCGTAGCAATAGAGTTCTTATGATTCTTAAAACGCGATATTGCATCTCATTTCTATGTTTCATGGTAAGATATAATATGATTTGCGAAGTGTTATGTATTCCTTGTCTACACTTTAAATGAATGTGAATGCGACACTTCCTCGCTACGAAATAGCGTTTGCAGATGTCTACGTATCGTAGCAATAGATTTCTAATGTTTCTTAAAACGCGATATCGCATCTCATTTCTATGTTTCATGGTAAGATATAATATGATTTGCGAAGCGTCATGTATACCTCGTCTAATCTTCAAATGAATGTAAATGCGACACTTCCTTGCAAGGAAATAGCGTTTGCAGATGTCTACGTATCGAAGCAATAGAGTTCAAATGCTTCCTAAAACAAGATATCGCATCTCGTTTCTATGTTTCATGGTAAGATGTAATATGATTTGCGAAGTGTTATGTATTCCTCGTCTACACTTAAAATGAATGTAAATGCGACACTTCCTTGCTAGGAAATAGCGTCTGCAGATGTCTACGTATCGTAGCAATAGAGTTTATATGATTCTTAAAACGCGATATCGCATCTCATTTCTATGTTTCATGGTAAGATATAATATGATTTGCGAAGTGTTATGTATTCCTCGCCTACACTTCAAATGAATGTAAATGCGACACTTCTATGCTAGGAAATAGCGATTGCAGATGTCTACGTATCGTAGCAATAGAGTTCATATGCTTCTTAAAACGCGATATCGCATCTCATTTCTATGTTTCATGGTAAGATATAATATGATTTGCGAAGTATCATGTATTCCTCGTCTACACTTCAAATGAATGTAAATGCGACACTTCCTTGCAAGGAAATAGCGTTTGCAGATGTCTACGTATCGAAGCAATAGAGTTCAAATGCTTCCTAAAACAAGATATCGCATCTCGTTTCTATGTTTCATGGTAATATATAACATGATTTGCGAAGTGTTATGTATTCCTCGTCTACACTTCAAATGAATGTAAATGCGACACTTCCTTGCTAGGAAATAGCGTTTGCAGATGTCTACGTATCGAAGCAATACAGTTCAAATGCTTCTAAAAACAAGATATCGCGTCTCAATTCTATGTTTCATGATAAGATGTAATATTCATTGCGAAGTGCTATGTATTCCTCGCCTAAACTTCAAATGAATGTAAATGCGACACTTCCTTGCAAGGAAATAGCGTCTGCAGATGTCTAGGTGTCGTAGCAATAGAGTTCTAAAACTTCTTAAAACGCGATATCGCATCTCATTTCTATGTTTCATGGTAAGATGTAATATGATTTGCGAAGTATCATGTATTCCCCGTCTACACTTCAAATGAATGTAAATGCGACACTTCCTTGCAAGGAAATAGCGTTTGCAGATGTCTACGTATCGAAGCAATAGAGTTCAAATGCTTCCTAAAACAAGATATCGCATCTCGTTTCTATGTTTCATGGTAAAATATAATATTCATTGCGAAGTGTTATGCATTCCTCGTCTACGATTCAAATGGATGTAAATGCGACACTTCCTTGCTAGGAAATAGCGTTTGCAGATGTCTACGTATCGAAGCAATAGAGTTCAAATGCTTCTAAAAACAAGATATCGCGTCTCAATTCTATGTTTCATGATAAGATGTAATATTCATTGCGAAGTGCTATGTATTCCTCGCCTAAACTTCAAATGAATGTAAATGCGACACTTCCTTGCAAGGAAATAGCGTTTGCAGATGTCTACGTATCGAAGCAATAGAGTTCAAATGCTTCCTAAAACAAGATATCGCATCTCGTTTCTATGTTTCATGGTAAGATGTAATATGATTTGCGAAGTGTTATGTATTCCTCGTCTACACTTAAAATGAATGTAAATGCGACACTTCCTTGCTAGGAAATAGCGTCTGCAGATGTCTACGTATCGTAGCAATAGAGTTTATATGCTTCTTAAAACGCGATATCGCATCTCATTTCTATGTTTCATGGTAAGATATAATATGATTTGCGAAGTATCATGTATTCCTCGTCTACACTTCAAATGAATGTAAATGCGACACTTCCTTGCAAGGAAATAGCGTCTGCAGATGTCTAGGTGTCGTAGCAATAGAGTTCTAAAACTTCTTAAAACGCGATATCGCATCTCATTTCTATGTTTCATGGTAAGATATAATATTCATTACGAAGTGTTATGCATTCCTCGTCTACGATTCAAATGAATGTAAATGCGACACTTCTTTGCTAGGAAATAGCGTTTGCAAATGTCTACCTATCGTAGCAATAGTGTTCTAATGCTTCTTAAAACGCGATATCGCATCTTTTTTCTATGTTCCATGGTAAGATATAATATGATTTGCGAAGTATCATGTATTCCTCGTCTACACTTCAAATGAATGTAAATGCGACACTTCCTTGCAAGGAAATAGCGTTTGCAGATGTCTACGTATCGTAGCAATAGAGTTCTTATGATTCTTAAAACGCGATATTGCATCTCATTTCTATGTTTCATGGTAAGATATAATATGATTTGCGAAGTGTTATGTATTCCTTGTCTACACTTCAAATGAATGCGAATGCGACACTTCCTCGCTAGGATATAGCGTTTGCAGATATCTACGAAGTGAAGCAATAGAGTTCAGATTCTTCTTAAAACGAGATATCGCATCTCATTTCTATGTTTCATGATAAGGTATAATATTCATTGCGAAGTGTCATGTAAACCTAGCATTCACTTCAAAAGAATGTAAATGCGACACTTCCTTGCAAGGAAATAGCGTTTGCAGATGTCTACGTATCGAAGCAATAGAGTTCAAATGCTTCTTAAAACGAGATATCGCATCTCATATCTATGTTTCATGATAAGATATAATATTCATTGCGAAGAGTTATGCATTCCTCGTCTACGATTCAAATGAATGTAAATGCGACACTTCCTTGCTAGGAAATAGCGTTTGCAGATGTCTAAGTATCGTAGGGATGGAGTTCTAATGCTTCTTCAAACGTGATATCGCATCTCATTTCTATGTTTCATGATAAGATGTAATATTCATAGCGAAGTGTTATGTTTTCCTCGTCTACACTTCAAATGAATGTGAATGCAACACTTCCTCGCTAGGAAATAGCGTTTGCAGATGTCTACGTATCGAAGCAATAGAGTTCAAGTGCTTCTTAAAACGCCATATCGCATCTCATCTCTATGTTTCATGGTAAGATATAATATGATTTGCGAAGTATCATGTATTCCTCGTCTACGATTCAAATGAATGTAAATGCGACACTTCCTCGCTAGGAAATAGCGTTTGCAGATGTCTACGTATCGTAGCAATAGATTTCTAATGTTTCTGAAAACGCGATATCGCATCTCATTTCTATGTTTCATGGTAAGATATAATATGATTTGCGAAGAGTCATGTATTCCTCGTCTAATCTTCAAATGAATGTAAATGCGACACTTCCTTGCTAGGAAATAGCGTCTGCAGATGTCTAGGTATCGTATCAATAGCTTTCTAATGCTTCTTAAAACGCGATATCGAATCTCATTTCTATGTTTCATGGTAAGATATAATATTCATTACGAAGTGTTATGCATTCCTCGTCTACGATTCAAATGAATGTAAATGCGACACTTCTTTGCTAGGAAATAGCGTTTGCAAATGTCTACCTATCGCAGCAATAGTGTTCTAATGCTTCTTAAAACGCGATATCGCATCTTTTTTCTATGTTCCATGGTAAGATATAATATGATTTGCGAAGTATCATGTATTCCTCGTCTACACTTCAAATGAATGTAAATGCGACACTTCCTTGCAAGGAAATAGCGTTTGCAGATGTCTACGTATCGTAGCAATAGAGTTCTTATGATTCTTAAAACGCGATATTGCATCTCATTTCTATGTTTCATGGTAAGATATAATATGATTTGCGAAGTGTTATGTATTCCTTGTCTACACTTCAAATGAATGTGAATGCGACACTTCCTCGCTAGGAAATAGCGTTTGCAGATGTCTACGTATCGTAGCAGTAGATTTCTAATGTTTCTTAAAACGCTATATCGCATCCCATTTCTATGTTTCATGGTAAGATATAATATGATTTGCGAAGCGTCATGTATACCTCGTCTAATCTTCAAATGAATGTAAATGCGACACTTCCTTGCAAGGAAATAGCGTTTGCAGATGTCTACGTATCGAAGCAATAGAGTTCAAATGCTTCCTAAAACAGGATATCGCATCTCGTTTCTATGTTTCATGGTAAGATGTAATATGATTTGCGAAGTGTTATGTATTCCTCGTCTACACTTAAAATGAATGTAAATGCGACACTTCCTTGCTAGGAAATAGCGTCTGCAGATGTCTACGTATCGTAGCAATAGAGTTTATATGATTCTTAAAACGCGATATCGCATCTCATTTCTATGTTTCATGGTAAGATATAATATGATTTGCGAAGTGTTATGTATTCCTCGCCTACACTTCAAATGAATGTAAATGCGACACTTCTATGCTAGGAAATAGCGATTGCAGATGTCTACGTATCGTAGCAATAGAGTTCATATGCTTCTTAAAACGCGATATCGCATGTCATTTCTATGTTTCATGGTATGATATAATATGATTTGCGAAGTATCATGTATTCCTCGTCTACACTTCAAATGAATGTAAATGCGACACTTCCTTGCAAGGAAATAGCGTCTGCAGATGTCTAGGTGTCGTAGCAATAGAGTTCTAAAACTTCTTAAAACGCGATATCGCATCTCATTTCTATGTTTCATGGTAAGATATAATATTCATTACGAAGTGTTATGCATTCCTCGTCTACGATTCAAATGAATGTAAATGCGACACTTCTTTGCTAGGAAATAGCGTTTGCAAATGTCTACCTATCGTAGCAATAGTGTTCTAATGCTTCTTAAAACGCGATTTCGCATCTTTTTTCTATGTTCCATGGTAAGATATAATATGATTTGCGAAGTATCATGTATTCCTCGTCTACACTTCAAATGAATGTAAATGCGACACTTCCTTGCAAGGAAATCGCGTTTGCAGATGTCTACGTATCGTAGCAATAGAGTTCTTATGATTCTTAAAACGCGATATTGCATCTCATTTCTATGTTTCATGGTAAGATATAATATGATTTGCGAAGTGTTATGTATTCCTTGTCTACACTTCAAATGAATGTGAATGCGACACTTCCTCGCTACGAAATAGCGTTTGCAGATGTCTACGTATCGTAGCAATAGATTTCTAATGTTTCTTAAAACGCGATATCGCATCTCATTTCTATGTTTCATGGTAAGATATAATATGATTTGCGAAGCGTCATGTATACCTCGTCTAATCTTCAAATGAATGTAAATGCGACACTTCCTTGCAAGGAAATAGCGTTTGCAGATGTCTACGTATCGAAGCAATAGAGTTCAAATGCTTCCTAAAACAAGATATCGCATCTCGTTTCTATGTTTCATGGTAAGATGTAATATGATTTGCGAAGTGTTATGTATTCCTCGTCTACACTTAAAATGAATGTAAATGCGACACTTCCTTGCTAGGAAATAGCGTCTGCAGATGTCTACGTATCGTAGCAATAGAGTTTATATGATTCTTAAAACGCGATATCGCATCTCATTTCTATGTTTCATGGTAAGATATAATATGATTTGCGAAGTGTTATGTATTCCTCGCCTACACTTCAAATGAATGTAAATGCGACACTTCTATGCTAGGAAATAGCGATTGCAGATGTCTACGTATCGTAGCAATAGAGTTCATATGCTTCTTAAAACGCGATATCGCATCTCATTTCTATGTTTCATGGTAAGATATAATATGATTTGCGAAGTATCATGTATTCCTCGTCTACACTTCAAATGAATGTAAATGCGACACTTCCTTGCAAGGAAATAGCGTTTGCAGATGTCTACGTATCGAAGCAATAGAGTTCAAATGCTTCCTAAAACAAGATATCGCATCTCGTTTCTATGTTTCATGGTAATATATAACATGATTTGCGAAGTGTTATGTATTCCTCGTCTACACTTCAAATGAATGTAAATGCGACACTTCCTTGCTAGGAAATAGCGTTTGCAGATGTCTACGTATCGAAGCAATACAGTTCAAATGCTTCTAAAAACAAGATATCGCGTCTCAATTCTATGTTTCATGATAAGATGTAATATTCATTGCGAAGTGCTATGTATTCCTCGCCTAAACTTCAAATGAATGTAAATGCGACACTTCCTTGCAAGGAAATAGCGTCTGCAGATGTCTAGGTGTCGTAGCAATAGAGTTCTAAAACTTCTTAAAACGCGATATCGCATCTCATTTCTATGTTTCATGGTAAGATGTAATATGATTTGCGAAGTATCATGTATTCCCCGTCTACACTTCAAATGAATGTAAATGCGACACTTCCTTGCAAGGAAATAGCGTTTGCAGATGTCTACGTATCGAAGCAATAGAGTTCAAATGCTTCCTAAAACAAGATATCGCATCTCGTTTCTATGTTTCATGGTAAAATATAATATTCATTGCGAAGTGTTATGCATTCCTCGTCTACGATTCAAATGGATGTAAATGCGACACTTCCTTGCTAGGAAATAGCGTTTGCAGATGTCTACGTATCGAAGCAATAGAGTTCAAATGCTTCTAAAAACAAGATATCGCGTCTCAATTCTATGTTTCATGATAAGATGTAATATTCATTGCGAAGTGCTATGTATTCCTCGCCTAAACTTCAAATGAATGTAAATGCGACACTTCCTTGCTAGGAAATAGCGTTTGCAGATGTCTACGTATCGAAGCAATAGAGTTCAAATGCTTCCTAAAACGAGATATTGCATCTCATATCTATGTTTCATGATAAGATATAATATTCATTGCGAAGTGTTATGCATTCCTCGTCTACGATTCAAATGGATGTAAATGCGACACTTCCTTGCTAGGAAATAGCGTTTGCAGATGTCTACGTATCGAAGCAATAGAGTTCAAATGCTTCTAAAAACAAGATATCGCATCTCAATTCTATGTTTCATGATAAGATGTAATATTCATTGCGAAGTGTTATGTATTCCTCGCCTACACTTCAAATGAAAGTAAATGCGACACTTCTTTGCAAGGAAATAGCGTTTGCAGATGTCTACGTATCGTAGCAATAGAGTTCTTATGATTCTTAAAACGCGATATTGCATCTCATTTCTATGTTTCATGGTAAGATATAATATGATTTGCGAAGTGTTATGTATTCCTTGTCTACACTTCAAATGAAAGTGAATGCGACGCTTTCTCGCTAGGAAATAGCGTTTGCAGATGTCTACGTATCGTAGCAATAGATTTCTAATGTTTCTTAAAACGCGATATCGCATCTCATTTCTATGTTTCATGGTAAGATATAATATGATTTGCGAAGCGTCATGTATACCTCGTCTAATCTTCAAATGAATGTAAATGCGACACTTCCTTGCTAGGAAATAGCGTCTGCAGATGTCTAGGTATCGTATCAATAGTGTTCTAATGCTTCTTAAAACGCGATATCGCACCTCATTTCTATGTTTCATGGTAAGATGTAATATGATTTGCGAAGTGTTATGTATTCCTCGTCTACACTTAAAATGAATGTAAATGCGACACTTCCTTGCTAGGAAATAGCGTCTGCAGATGTCTACGTATCGTAGCAATAGAGTTTATATGATTCTTAAAACGCGATATCGCATCTCATTTCTATGTTTCATGGTAAGATATAATATGATTTGCGAAGTGTTATGTATTCCTCGCCTACACTTCAAATGAATGTAAATGCGACACTTCCTTGCAAGGAAATAGCGTTTGCAGATGTCTACGTATCGTAGCAATAGAGTTCTTATGATTCCTAAAACGCGATATTGCATCTCATTTCTATGTTTCATGGTAAGATATAATATGATTTGCGAAGTGTTATGTATTCCTCGTCTACACTTCAAATGAATGTGAATGCGACACTTCCTCGCTAGGAAATAGCGTTTGCAGATGTCTACGTATCGTAGCAATAGAGTTCTAATGCTTCTAAAAACGCGATATCGCATCTCATTTCTATGTTTCATGGTAAGATATAATATGATTTGCGAAGTATCATGTATTCCTCGTCTACACTTCAAATGAATGTAAATGCGACACTTCTTTGCTAGGAAATAGCGTTTGCAGATGTCTACGTATCGTAGCAATAGAGTTCAAATGCTTCTAAAAACAAGATATCGCATCTCAATTCTATGTTTCATGGTAAGATATAACATGATTTGCGAAGTGTTATGTATTCCTCGTCTACACTTCAAATGAATGTAAATGCGACACTTCCTTGCTAGGAAATAGCGTGTGCAGATGTCTAGGAATTGTAGCAATAGTGTTCTAATGCTTCTTAAAACGCGATATCGCATCTCAATTCTATGTTTCATGGTAAGATATAACATGATTTGCGAAGTGTTATGTATTCCTCGTCTACACTTCAAATGAATGTAAATGCGACACTTCCTTGCAAGAAAATAGCGTCTGCAGATATCTACGTATCGTTGCAATAGATTTCCAATGCTTCTTAAAACGCGATATCGCATCTCATTTCTATGTTTCATGGTAAGATATAATATGATTTGCGAAGCGTCATGTATTCCTCGTCTACTCTTCAAATGAATGTAAATGCGACACTTCCTTGCTAGGAAATAGCGTCTGCAGATGTCTAGGTATCGTAGCAATAGTGTTCTAATGCTTCTTAAAACGAGATATTGCATCTCATATCTATGTTTCCTGATAAAATATAATATTCATTGCGAAGTGTTATGCATTCCTCGTCTACGATTCAAATGAATGTAAATGCGACACTTCCTTGCAAGGAAATAGCGTTTGCAGAAGTCTACGTATCGTAGCAATAGCTTTCTAATGCTTCTTAAAACGCGATATCGCATCTCATTTCTATGCTTCAAGGTAAGATATAATATGATTTGCGAAGTGTCATGTATTCCTCGTCTACACTTCAAATGAATGTAAATGAGACACTTCCTTGCAAGGAAATAGCGTTTGCAGATGTCTACGTATCGAAGCAATAGAGTTCAAATGCTTCTTAAAACGAGATATTGCATCTCATATCTATGTTTCATGATAAGATATAATTTTCATTGCGAAGTGTTATGCATTCCTCGTCTACGATTCAAATGAATGTAAATGCGAAACTTCCTTGCAAGGAAATAGCGTTTGCAGATGTCTACGTATCGTAGCAATAGCTTTCTAATGCTTCTTAAAATGCGATATCGCATCTCATTTCTATGTTTCATGGTAAGATATAATATTCATTGCGAAGTGCTACGCATTCCTCGTCTACGATTCAAATGAATGTAAATGCGACACTTCCTTGCAAGGAAATAGCGTTTGCAGATGTCTACGTATCGTAGCGATAGAGTTCTTATGATTCTTAAAACGCGATATCGCATCTCATTTCTATGTTTCATGGTAAGACATAATATGATTTGCGAAGTGTAATGCATTCCTCGTCTACGATTCAAATGAATGTAAATGCGACACTTCCTTGCAAGGAAATAGCGTTTGCAGATGTCTACGTATCGTAGCAATAGAGTTCTTATGATTCTTAAAACGCGATATCGCATCTCATTTCTATGTTTCATGGTAAGATATAATATGATTTGCGAAGTATCATGTATTCCTCGTCTACACTTCAAATGAATGTAAATGCGACACTTCCTTGCTAGGAAATAGCGATTGCAAATGTCTACGTATCGTAGCAATAGAGTTCATATGATTCTTAAAACGCGATATCGCATCTCATTTCTATGTTTCATGGTAAGATATAATATTCATTGCGAAGTGTTACGCATTCCTCGTCTAGGATTCAAATGAATGTAAATGCGACACTTCCTTGATAGGAAATAGCGTTTGCAGATGTCTAGGTATCGTAGCAATGGAGTTCTAATGCTTCTTAAAACGCGATATCGCATCTCATTTCTATGTTTCATGGTAAGATATAATATGATTTGCGAAGTATCGTGTATTCCTCGTCTACACTTCAAATGAATGTAAATGCGACACTTCTTTGCTAGGAAATAGCGTTTGCAAATGTCTACCTATTGTAGCAATAGTGTTCTAATGCTTCTTAAAACGCGATATCGCACCTTTTTTCTATGTTCCATGGTAAGATATAATATGATTTGCGAAGTATCATGTATTCCTCGTCTACACTTCAAATGAATGTAATTGCGACACTTCCTTGCAAGGAAATAGCGTTTGCAGATGTCTACGTATCGTAGCAATAGAGTTCTTATGATTCTTAAAACGCGATATTGCATCTCATTTCTATGTTTCATGGTAAGATATAATATGATTTGCGAAGTATCATGTATTCCTCGTCTACACTTCAAATGAATGTGAATCCGACACTTCCTTGCAAGGAAATAGCGTCTGCAGATGTGTAGGTGTCATAGCAATAGAGTTCTAAAACTTCTTAAATCGCGATATCGCATCTCATTTCTATGTTTCATGGTAAGATGTAATATGATTTGCGAAGTATCATGTATTCCCCGTCTACACTTCAAATGAATGTAAATGCGACACTTCCTTGCAAGGAAATAGCGTTTGCAGATGTCTACGTATCGAAGCAATAGAGTTCAAATGCTTCCTAAAACAAGATATCGCATCTCATTTCTATGTTTCATGGTAAAATATAACATGATTTGCGAAGTGTTATGTATTCCTCGTCTACACTTCAAATGAATGTAAATGCGACACTTCCTTGCTAGGAAATAGCGTTTGCAGATGTCTACGTATCGAAGCAATAGAGTTCTAATGCTTCTTAAAACGCGATATCGCATCTCATTTCTATGTTTCATGGTAAGATATAATATGATTTGCGAAGTGTTATGTATTCCTCGTCTACACTTCAAATGAATGTAAATGCGACACTTCCTTGCAAGGAAATAGCGTCTGCAGATGTCTACGTATCGTAGCAATAGATTTCTAATGCTTCTTAAAACGCGATATCGCATCTCATTTCTATGTTTCATGGTAAGATATAACATGATTTGCGAAGTGTTATGTATTCCTCGTCTACACTTCAAATGAATGTGAATGCGATACTTCCTCGCTAGGAAATAGCGTTTGCAGAAGTCTACGTATCGTAGCAATAGTGTTCAAATGTTTCTTAAAACGAGATATTGCATCTCATATCTATGTTTCATGATAAGATATAATATTCATTGCGAAGTGTTATGCATTCCTCGTCTACGATTCAAATGAATGTAAATGCGACACTTCCTTGCAAGGAAATAGCGTTTGCAGATGTCTACGTATCGTAGCAATGGAGTTCTTATGATTCTTAAAACGCGATATTGCATCTCATTTCTATGCTTCATGGTAAGATATAATATGATTTGCGAAGTGTTATGTATTCCTTGTCTACACTTCAAATGAATGTGAATGCGACACTTCCTCGCTAGGATATAGCGTTTGCAGATGTCTACGAAGCGAAGCAATAGAGTTCAGATTCTTCTTAAAACGAGATATCGCATCTCATTTCTATGTTTCATGATAAGGTATAATATTCATTGCGAAGTGTCATGTAAACCTAGCATTCACTTCAAAAGAATGTAAATGCGACACTTCCTTGCAAGGAAATGCGTTTGCAGATGTCTACGTATCGAAGCAATAGAGTTCAAATGCTTCTTAAAACGAGATATTGCATCTCATATCTATGTTTCATGATAAGATATAATATTCATTGCGAAGAGTTATGCATTCCTCGTCTACGATTCAAATGAATGTAAATGCGACACTTCCTTGCTAGGAAATAGCGTTTGCAGATGTCTAAGTATCGTAGGGATGGAGTTCTAATGCTTCTTCAAACGTGATATCGCATCTCATTTCTATGTTTCATGATAAGATGTAATATTCATTACGAAGTGTTATGCATTCCTCGTCTACCATTCAAATGAATGTAAATGCGACACTTCTTTGCTAGGAAATAGCGTTTGCAAATGTCTACCTATCGTAGCAATAGTGTTCTAATGCTTCTTAAAACGCGATATCGCATCTTTTTTCTATGTTCCATGGTAAGATATAATATGATTTGCGAAGTATCATGTATTCCTCGTCTACACTTCAAATGAATGTAAATGCGACACTTCCTTGCAAGGAAATAGCGTTTGCAGATGTCTACGTATCGTAGCAATAGAGTTCTTATGATTCTTAAAACGCGATATTGCATCTCATTTCTATGTTTCATGGTAAGATATAATATGATTTGCGAAGTGTTATGTATTCCTCGCCTACACTTCAAATGAATGTAAATGCGACACTTCTATGCTAGGAAATAGCGATTGCAGATGTCTACGTATCGTACCAATAGAGTTCATATGCTTCTTAAAACGCGATATCGCATCTCATTTCTATGTTTCATGGTAAGATATAATATGATTTGCGAAGTATCATGTATTACTTGTCTACACTTCAAATGAATGTAAATGCGACACTTCCTTGCTAGGAAATAGCGTTTGCAGATGTCTACGTATCGAAGCAATAGAGTTCAAATGCTTCTAAGAACAAGATATCGCATCTCAATTCTATGTTTCATGATAAGATGTAATATTCATTGCGAAGTGTTATGTATTCCTCGCCTACACTTCAAATGAAAGTAAATGCGACACTTCTTTGCAAGGAAATAGCGTTTGCAGATGTCTACGTATCGTAGCAATAGAGTTCTTATGATTCTTAAAACGCGATATTGCATCTCATTTCTATGTTTCATGGTAAGATATAATATGATTTGCGAAGTGTTATGTATTCCTCGTCTACACTTCAAATGAATGTAAATGCGACACTTCTTTGCTAGGAAATAGCGTTTGCAAATGTCTACCTATTGTGGCAATAGTGTTCTAATGCTTCTTAAAACGCGATATCGCATCTCATTTCTATGTTTCATGGTAAGATATAATATGATTTGCGAAGTATCATGTATTCCTCGTCTACACTTCAAATGAATGTAAATGCGACACTTCCTTGCTAGGAAATAGCGATTGCAGATGTCTACGTATCGTAGCAGTAGAGCTCATATGATTCTTAATACGCGATATCGCATCTCATTTCTATGTTTCATGGTAAGATATAACAGGATTTGCGAAGTGTTATGTATTCCTCGTCTACACTTCAAATGAATGTGAATGCGACACTTCCTGGCTAGGAAATAGCGTTTGCAGATGTCTGCGTATCGTAGCAATAGTGTTCTAATGCTTCTCAAAAAGCGATATCGCATCCATTTCTATGTTTCATGGTAAGATATAATATGATTTGCGAAGTATCATGTATTCCTCGTCTACACTTCAAATGAATGTAAATGCGACACTTCCTTGCAAGGAAATAGCGTTTGCAGATGACTACGTATCGTAGCAATAGAGTTCTTATGATTCTTAAAACGCGATATTGCATCTCATTTCTATGTTTCATGGTAAGATATAATATGATTTGCGAAGTGTTATGTATTCCTCGTCTACACTTCAAATGAATGTGAATGCGACACTTCCCCGCTAGGAAATAGCGTTTGCAGATGTCTACGTATCGTAGCAATAGAGTTCTAATGCTTCTAAAAACGCGATATCGCATCTCATTTCTATGTTTCATGGTAAGATATAATATGATTTGCGAAGTATCATGTATTCCTCGTCTACACTTCAAATGAATGTAAATGCGACACTTCTTTGCTAGGAAATAGCGTTTGCAAATGTCTACCTGTCGTGGCAATAGTGTTCTAATGCTTCTTAAAACGAGATATCGCATCTCATTTCTATGTTTCATGGTAAGATATAATATGATTTGCGAAGTGTTATGTATTCCTCGTCTACACTTCAAATGAATGTAAATGCGACACTTCCTTGCAAGGAAATAGCTATTGCAGATGTCTACGTATCGTAGCAATAGAGTTCAAATGCTTCTAAAAACAAGATATCGCATCTCAATTCTATGTTTCATGGTAAGATATAACATGATTTGCGAAGTGTTATGTATTCCTCGTCTACACTTCAAATGAATGTAAATGCGACACTTCCTTGCTAGGAAATAGCGTGTGCAGATGTCTAGGAATTGTAGCAATAGTGTTCTAATGCTTCTTAAAACGCGATATCGCATCTCAATTCTATGTTTCATGGTAAGATATAACATGATTTGCGAAGTGTTATGTATTCCTCGTCTATACTTCAAATGAATGTAAATGCGACACTTCCTTGCAAGAAAATAGCGTCTGCAGATATCTACGTATCGTAGCAATAGATTTCCAATGCTTCTTAAAACGCGATATCGCATCTCAATTCTATGTTTCATGGTAAGATATAATATGATTTGCGAAGCGTCATGTATTCCTCGTCTACTCTTCAAATGAATGTAAATGCGACACTTCCTTGCTAGGAAATAGCGTCTGCAGATGTCTAGGTATCGTAGCAATAGTGTTCTAATGCTTCTTAAAACGAGATATTGCATCTCATATCTATGTTTCCTGATAAAATATAATATTCATTGAGAAGTGTTATGCATTCCTCGTCTACGATTCAAATGAATGTAAATGCGACACTTCCTTGCAAGGAAATAGCGTTTGCAGAAGTCTACGTATCGTAGCAATAGCTTTCTAATGCTTCTTAAAACGCGATATCGCATCTCATTTCTATGCTTCAAGGTAAGATATAATATGATTTGCGAAGTGTCATGTATTCCTCGTCTACACTTCAAATGAATGTAAATGAGACACTTCCTTGCAAGGAAATAGCGTTTGCAGATGTCTACGTATCGAAGCAATAGAGTTCAAATGCTTCTTAAAACGAGATATTGCAGCTCATATCTATGTTTCATGATAAGATATAATTTTCATTGCGAAGTGTTATGCATTCCTCGTCTACGATTCAACTGAATGTAAATGCGACACTTCCTTGCAAGGAAATAGCGTTTGCAGATGTCTACGTATCGTAGCGATAGAGTTCTTATGATTCTTAAAACGCGATATCGCATCTCATTTCTATGTTTCATGGTAAGACATAATATGATTTGCGAAGTGTAATGCATTCCTCGTCTACGATTCAAATGAATGTAAATGCGACACTTCCTTGCAAGGAAATAGCGTTTGCAGATGTCTACGTATCGTAGCAATAGAGTTCTTATGATTCTTAAAACGCGATATCGCATCTCATTTCTATGTTTCATGGTAAGATATAATATGATTTGCGAAGTATCATGTATTCCTCGTCTACACTTCAAATGAATGTAAATGCGACACTTCCTTGCTAGGAAATAGCGATTGCAAATGTCTACGTATCGTAGCAATAGAGTTCATATGATTCTTAAAACGCGATATCGCATCTCATTTCTATGTTTCATGGTAAGATATAATATTCATTGCGAAGTGTTACGCATTCCTCGTCTAGGATTCAAATGAATGTAAATGCGACACTTCCTTGATAGGAAATAGCGTTTGCAGATGTCTAGGTATCGTAGCAATGGAGTTCTAATGCTTCTTAAAACGCGATATCGCATCTCATTTCTATGTTTCATGGTAAGATATAATATGATTTGCGAAGTGTTATGTGTTCCTCTCCTACACTTCAAATGAATGTAAATGCGACACTTCCTTGCAAGGAAATAGCGTTTGCAGATGTCTACGTATCGAAGCAATAGAGTTCAAATGCTTCCTAAAACAAGATATCGCATCTCAATTCTATGCTTCATGATAAGATGTAATATTCATTGCGATGTGTTATCTATTCCTCGTCTACGATTCAAATGAAAGTAAATGCGACACTTCCTTGCAAGGTAGTAGCGATTGCAGATGTCTACGTATCGTAGCAATAGAGTTCATGTCATTCTTAAAACGCGATATCGCTTCTCATTTCTATGTTTCATGGTAAGATATAACATGATTTGCGAAGTGTTATGTATTCCTCGTCTACACTTCAAATGAATGTAAATGCAACACTTCCTTGCTAGGAAATAGCGTCTGCAGATTTCTAGGTATCGTAGCAATAGAGTTCTAATGCTTCTTAAAACTCGATATCGCATCTCATTTCTATGTTTCATGGTAAGATGTAATATGATTTGCGAAGTGTTATGCATTTCTCGTCTACGATTCAAATGAATGTAAATGCGACACTTCCTTGCAAGGAAATAGCGTTTGCAGATGTCTACGTATCGAAGCAACAGAGTTCATATGATTCTTAAAACGCGATATCGCATCTCGTTTCTATGTTTCATGGTAATATATAACATGATTTGCGAAGTGTTATGTATTCCTCGCCTACACTCCAAATGAATGTAAATGCGACACTTCTTTGCTAGGAAATAGCGTTTGCAAATGTCTATCTATCGTAGCAATAGTGTTATAATGCTTCTTAAAACGCGATATCGCATCTCATTTCTATGTTTCATGGTAAGATATAATATGATTTGCGATGTATCATGTATTCCTCGTCTACACTTCAAATGAATGTAAATGCGACACTTCCTTGCTAGGAAATAGCGTCTGCAGATGTCTAGGTATCGTAGCAATAGAGTTCTAATGCTTCTTAAAACGCGATATCGCATCTCATTTCTATGTTTCATGGTAAGATATAATATGAATTGCGATGTGTTATGTATTCCTCGTCTACACTTCAAATGAATGTAAATGCGACACTTCTTTGCTAGGAAATAGCGTTTGCAAATGTCTACCTATCGTAGCAATAGTGTTCTAATGCTTCTTAAAACGCGATATCGCATCTCATTTCTATGTTTCATAGTAAGATATAATATGATTTGCGAAGTATCATGTATTCCTCGTCTACACTTCAAATGAATGTAAATGAGACACTTCCTTGCTAGGAAATAGCGATTGCAGATGTCTACGTATCGTAGCAATAGAGTTCATATGATTCTTAAAACGCGATATCGCATCTCATTTCTATGTTTCATGGTAAGATATAATATGATTTGCGAAGAGTCATGTATTCCTCGTCTAATCTTCAAATGAATGTAAATGCGACACTTCCTTGCTAGGAAATAGCGTCTGCAGATGTCTAGGTATCGTATCAATAGCTTTCTAATGCTTCTTAAAACGCGATATCGAATCTCATTTCTATGTTTCATGGTAAGATATAATATTCATTACGAAGTGTTATGCATTCCTCGTCTACGATTCAAATGAATGTAAATGCGACACTTCTTTGCTAGGAAATAGCGTTTGCAAATGTCTACCTATTGTAGCAATAGTGTTCTAATGCTTCTTAAAACGCGATATCGCATCTTTTTTCTATGTTCCATGGTAAGATATTATATGATTTGCGAAGTATCATGTATTCCTCGTCTACACTTCAAATGAATGTAAATGCGACACTTCCTTGCAAGGAAATAGCGTTTGCAGATGTCTACGTATCGTAGCAATAGAGTTCTTATGATTCTTAAAACGCGATATTGCATCTCATTTCTATGTTTCATGGTAAGATATAATTTGATTTGCGAAGTGTTATGTATTCCTTGTCTACACTTCAAATGAATGTGAATGCGACACTTTCTCGCTAGGAAATAGCGTTTGCAGATGTCTACGTATCGTAGCAATAGATTTCTAATGTTTCTTAAAACGCGATATCGCATCTCATTTCTATATTTCATGGTAAGATATAATATGATTTGCGAAGCGTCATGTATACCTCGTCTAATCTTCAAATGAATGTAAATGCGACACTTCCTTGCTAGGAAATAGCGTCTGCAGATGTCTACGTATCGTAGCAATAGAGTTTATATGATTCTTAAAACGCGATATCGCATCTCATTTCTATGTTTCATGGTAAGATATAATATGATTTGCGAAGTATCATGTATTCCTCGTCTACACTTCAAATGAATGTAAATGCGACACTTCCTTGCTAGGAAATAGCGATTGCAAATGTCTACGTATCGTAGCAATAGAGTTCATATGATTCTTAAAACGCGATATCGCATCTCATTTCTATGTTTCATGGTAAGATATAATATTCATTGCGAAGTGTTACGCATTCCTCGTCTAGGATTCAAATGAATGTAAATGCGACACTTCCTTGATAAGAAATAGCGTTTGTAGATGTCTAGGTATCGTAGCAATGGAGTTCTAATGCTTCTTAAAACGCGATATCGCATCTCATTTCTATGTTTCATGGTAAGATATAATATGATTTGCGAAGTGTTATGTGTTCCTCTCCTACACTTCAAATGAATGTAAATGCGACACTTCTATGCTAGGAAATAGCGATTGCAGATGTCTACGTATCGTACCAATAGAGTTCATATGCTTCTTAAAACGCGATATCGCATCTCATTTCTATGTTTCATGGTAAGATATAATATGATTTGCGAAGTATCATGTATTCCTCGTCTACACTTCAAATGAATGTAAATGCGACACTTCCTTGCTAGGAAATAGCGTTTGCAGATGTCTACGTATCGAAGCAATAGAGTTCAAATGCTTCTAAAAACAAGATATCGCATCTCAATTCTATGTTTCATGATAAGATGTAATATTCATTGCGAAGTGTTATGTATTCCTCGCCTACACTTCAAATGAAAGTAAATGCGACACTTCTTTGCAAGGAAATAGCGTTTGCAGATGTCTACGTATCGTAGCAATAGAGTTCTTATGATTCTTAAAACGCGATATTGCATCTCATTTCTATGTTTCATGGTAAGATATAATATGATTTGCGAAGTGTTATGTATTCCTCGTCTACACTTCAAATGAATGTAAATGCGACACTTCTTTGCTAGGAAATAGCGTTTGCAAATGTCTACCTATTGTGGCAATAGTGTTCTAATGCTTCTTAAAACGCGATATCGCATCTCATTTCTATGTTTCATGGTAAGATATAATATGATTTGCGAAGTATCATGTATTCCTCGTCTACACTTCAAATGAATGTAAATGCGACACTTCCTTGCTAGGAAATAGCGATTGCAGATGTCTACGTATCGTAGCAGTAGAGCTCATATGATTCTTAATACGCGATATCGCATCTCATTTCTATGTTTCATGGTAAGATATAACAGGATTTGCGAAGTGTTATGTATTCCTCGTCTACACTTCAAATGAATGTGAATGCGACACTTCCTGGCTAGGAAATAGCGTTTGCAGATGTCTGCGTATCGTAGCAATAGTGTTCTAATGCTTCTCAAAAAGCGATATCGCATCCATTTCTATGTTTCATGGTAAGATATAATATGATTTGCGAAGTATCATGTATTCCTCGTCTACACTTCAAATGAATGTAAATGCGACACTTCCTTGCAAGGAAATAGCGTTTGCAGATGACTACGTATCGTAGCAATAGAGTTCTTATGATTCTTAAAACGCGATATTGCATCTCATTTCTATGTTTCATGGTAAGATATAATATGATTTGCGAAGTGTTATGTATTCCTCGTCTACACTTCAAATGAATGTGAATGCGACACTTCCCCGCTAGGAAATAGCGTTTGCAGATGTCTACGTATCGAAGCAATAGAGTTCAAATGCTTCTTAAAACGAGATATTGCAGCTCATACCTATGTTTCATGATAAGATATAATTTTCATTGCGAAGTGTTATGCATTCCTCGTCTACACTTCAAATGAATGTAAATGCGACACTTCCTTGCTAGGAAATAGCGATTGCAAATGTCTACGTATCGTAGCAATAGAGTTCATATGATTCTTAAAACGCGATATCGCATCTCATTTCTATGTTTCATGGTAAGATATAATATTCATTGCGAAGTGTTACGCATTCCTCGTCTAGGATTCAAATGAATGTAAATGCGACACTTCCTTGATAAGAAATAGCGTTTGTAGATGTCTAGGTATCGTAGCAATGGAGTTCTAATGCTTCTTAAAACGCGATATCGCATCTCATTTCTATGTTTCATGGTAAGATATAATATGATTTGCGAAGTGTTATGTGTTCCTCTCCTACACTTCAAATGAATGTAAATGCGACACTTCTATGCTAGGAAATAGCGATTGCAGATGTCTACGTATCGTACCAATAGAGTTCATATGCTTCTTAAAACGCGATATCGCATCTCATTTCTATGTTTCATGGTAAGATATAATATGATTTGCGAAGTATCATGTATTCCTCGTCTACACTTCAAATGAATGTAAATGCGACACTTCCTTGCTAGGAAATAGCGTTTGCAGATGTCTACGTATCGAAGCAATAGAGTTCAAATGCTTCTAAAAACAAGATATCGCATCTCAATTCTATGTTTCATGATAAGATGTAATATTCATTGCGAAGTGTTATGTATTCCTCGCCTACACTTCAAATGAAAGTAAATGCGACACTTCTTTGCAAGGAAATAGCGTTTGCAGATGTCTACGTATCGTAGCAATAGAGTTCTTATGATTCTTAAAACGCGATATTGCATCTCATTTCTATGTTTCATGGTAAGATATAATATGATTTGCGAAGTGTTATGTATTCCTCGTCTACACTTCAAATGAATGTAAATGCGACACTTCTTTGCTAGGAAATAGCGTTTGCAAATGTCTACCTATTGTGGCAATAGTGTTCTAATGCTTCTTAAAACGCGATATCGCATCTCATTTCTATGTTTCATGGTAAGATATAATATGATTTGCGAAGTATCATGTATTCCTCGTCTACACTTCAAATGAATGTAAATGCGACACTTCCTTGCTAGGAAATAGCGATTGCAGATGTCTACGTATCGTAGCAGTAGAGCTCATATGATTCTTAATACGCGATATCGCATCTCATTTCTATGTTTCATGGTAAGATATAACAGGATTTGCGAAGTGTTATGTATTCCTCGTCTACACTTCAAATGAATGTGAATGCGACACTTCCTGGCTAGGAAATAGCGTTTGCAGATGTCTGCGTATCGTAGCAATAGTGTTCTAATGCTTCTCAAAAAGCGATATCGCATCCATTTCTATGTTTCATGGTAAGATATAATATGATTTGCGAAGTATCATGTATTCCTCGTCTACACTTCAAATGAATGTAAATGCGACACTTCTTTGCTAGGAAATAGCGTTTGCAAATGTCTACCTGTCGTGGCAATAGTGTTCTAATGCTTCTTAAAACGAGATATCGCATCTCATTTCTATGTTTCATGGTAAGATATAATATGATTTGCGAAGTGTTATGTATTCCTCGTCTACACTTCAAATGAATGTAAATGCGACACTTCCTTGCAAGGAAATAGCTATTGCAGATGTCTACGTATCGTAGCAATAGAGTTCAAATGCTTCTAAAAACAAGATATCGCATCTCAATTCTATGTTTCATGGTAAGATATAACATGATTTGCGAAGTGTTATGTATTCCTCGTCTACACTTCAAATGAATGTAAATGCGACACTTCCTTGCTAGGAAATAGCGTGTGCAGATGTCTAGGAATTGTAGCAATAGTGTTCTAATGCTTCTTAAAACGCGATATCGCATCTCAATTCTATGTTTCATGGTAAGATATAACATGATTTGCGAAGTGTTATGTATTCCTCGTCTACACTTCAAATGAATGTAAATGCGACACTTCCTTGCAAGAAAATAGCGTCTGCAGATATCTACGTATCGTAGCAATAGATTTCCAATGCTTCTTAAAACGCGATATCGCATCTCAATTCTATGTTTCATGGTAAGATATAATATGATTTGCGAAGCGTCATGTATTCCTCGTCTACTCTTCAAATGAATGTAAATGCGACACTTCCTTGCTAGGAAATAGCGTCTGCAGATGTCTAGGTATCGTAGCAATAGTGTTCTAATGCTTCTTAAAACGAGATATTGCATCTCATATCTATGTTTCCTGATAAAATATAATATTCATTGAGAAGTGTTATGCATTCCTCGTCTACGATTCAAATGAATGTAAATGCGACACTTCCTTGCAAGGAAATAGCGTTTGCAGAAGTCTACGTATCGTAGCAATAGCTTTCTAATGCTTCTTAAAACGCGATATCGCATCTCATTTCTATGCTTCAAGGTAAGATATAATATGATTTGCGAAGTGTCATGTATTCCTCGTCTACACTTCAAATGAATGTAAATGAGACACTTCCTTGCAAGGAAATAGCGTTTGCAGATGTCTACGTATCGAAGCAATAGAGTTCAAATGCTTCTTAAAACGAGATATTGCAGCTCATACCTATGTTTCATGATAAGATATAATTTTCATTGCGAAGTGTTATGCATTCCTCGTCTACGATTCAAATGAATGTAAATGCGACACTTCCTTGCAAGGAAATAGCGTTTGCAGATGTCTACGTATCGTAGCGATAGAGTTCTTATGATTCTTAAAACGCGATATCGCATCTCATTTCTATGTTTCATGGTAAGACATAATATGATTTGCGAAGTGTAATGCATTCCTCGTCTACGATTCAAATGAATGTAAATGCGACACTTCCTTGCAAGGAAATAGCGTTTGCAGATGTCTACGTATCGTAGCAATAGAGTTCTTATGATTCTTAAAACGCGATATCGCATCTCATTTCTATGTTTCATGGTAAGATATAATATGATTTGCGAAGTATCATGTATTCCTCGTCTACACTTCAAATGAATGTAAATGCGACACTTCCTTGCTAGGAAATAACGATTGCAAATGTCTACGTATCGTAGCAATAGAGTTCATATGATTCTTAAAACGCGATATCGCATCTCATTTCTATGTTTCATGGTAAGATATAATATTCATTGCGAAGTGTTACGCATTCCTCGTCTAGGATTCAAATGAATGTAAATGCGACACTTCCTTGATAGGAAATAGCGTTTGCAGATGTCTAGGTATCGTAGCAATGGAGTTCTAATGCTTCTTAAAACGCGATATCGCATCTCATTTCTATGTTTCATGGTAAGATATAATATGATTTGCGAAGTGTTATGTGTTCCTCTCCTACACTTCAAATGAATGTAAATGCGACACTTCCTTGCAAGGAAATAGCGTTTGCAGATGTCTACGTATCGAAGCAATAGAGTTCAAATGCTTCCTAAAACAAGATATCGCATCTCAATTCTATGCTTCATGATAAGATGTAATATTCATTGCGATGTGTTATCTATTCCTCGTCTACGATTCAAATGAAAGTAAATGCGACACTTCCTTGCAAGGTAGTAGCGATTGCAGATGTCTACGTATCGTAGCAATAGAGTTCATGTCATTCTTAAAACGCGATATCGCTTCTCATTTCTATGTTTCATGGTAAGATATAACATGATTTGCGAAGTGTTATGTATTCCTCGTCTACACTTCAAATGAATGTAAATGCAACACTTCCTTGCTAGGAAATAGCGTCTGCAGATTTCTAGGTATCGTAGCAATAGAGTTCTAATGCTTCTTAAAACTCGATATCGCATCTCATTTCTATGTTTCATGGTAAGATGTAATATGATTTGCGAAGTGTTATGCATTTCTCGTCTAGGATTCAAATGAATGTAAATGCGACACTTCCTTGCAAGGAAATAGCGTTTGCAGATGTCTACGTATCGAAGCAACAGAGTTCATATGATTCTTAAAACGCGATATCGCATCTCGTTTCTATGTTTCATGGTAATATATAACATGATTTGCGAAGTGTTATGTATTCCTCGCCTACACTCCAAATGAATGTAAATGCGACACTTCTTTGCTAGGAGATAGCGTTTGCAAATGTCTATCTATCGTAGCAATAGTGTTATAATGCTTCTTAAAACGCGATATCGCATCTCATTTCTATGTTTCATGGTAAGATATAATATGATTTGCGATGTATCATGTATTCCTCGTCTACACTTCAAATGAATGTAAATGCGACACTTCCTTGCTAGGAAATAGCGTCTGCAGATGTCTAGGTATCGTAGCAATAGAGTTCTAATGCTTCTTAAAACGCGATATCGCATCTCATTTCTATGTTTCATGGTAAGATATAATATGAATTGCGATGTGTTATGTATTCCTCGTCTACACTTCAAATGAATGTAAATGCGACACTTCTTTGCTAGGAAATAGCGTTTGCAAATGTCTACCCATCGTAGCAATAGTGTTCTAATGCTTCTTAAAATGCGATATCGCATCTCATTTCTATGTTTCATAGTAAGATATAATATGATTTGCGAAGTATCATGTATTCCTCGTCTACACTTCAAATGAATGTAAATGAGACACTTCCTTGCTAGGAAATAGCGATTGCAGATGTCTACGTATCGTAGCAATAGAGTTCATATGATTCTTAAAACGCGATATCGCATCTCATTTCTATGTTTCATGGTAAGATATAATATGATTTGCGAAGAGTCATGTATTCCTCGTCTAATCTTCAAATGAATGTAAATGCGACACTTCCTTGCTAGGAAATAGCGTCTGCAGATGTCTAGGTATCGTATCAATAGCTTTCTAATGCTTCTTAAAACGCGATATCGAATCTCATTTCTATGTTTCATGGTAAGATATAATATTCATTACGAAGTATTATGCATTCCTCGTCTACGATTCAAATGAATGTAAATGCGACACTTCTTTGCTAGGAAATAGCGTTTGCAAATGTCTACCTATTGTAGCAATAGTGTTCTAATGCTTCTTAAAACGCGATATCGCATCTTTTTTCTATGTTCCATGGTAAGATATTATATGATTTGCGAAGTATCATGTATTCCTCGTCTACACTTCAAATGAATGTAAATGCGACACTTCCTTGCAAGGAAATAGCGTTTGCAGATGTCTACGTATCGTAGCAATAGAGTTCTTATGATTCTTAAAACGCGATATTGCATCTCATTTCTATGTTTCATGGTAAGATATAATTTGATTTGCGAAGTGTTATGTATTCCTTGTCTACACTTCAAATGAATGTGAATGCGACACTTTCTCGCTAGGAAATAGCGTTTGCAGATGTCTACGTATCGTAGCAATAGATTTCTAATGTTTCTTAAAACGCGATATCGCATCTCATTTCTATATTTCATGGTAAGATATAATATGATTTGCGAAGCGTCATGTATACCTCGTCTAATCTTCAAATGAATGTAAATGCGACACTTCCTTGCTAGGAAATAGCGTCTGCAGATGTCTACGTATCGTAGCAATAGAGTTTATATGATTCTTAAAACGCGATATCGCATCTCATTTCTATGTTTCATGGTAAGATATAATATGATTTGCGAAGTATCATGTATTCCTCGTCTACACTTCAAATGAATGTAAATGCGACACTTCCTTGCTAGGAAATAGCGATTGCAAATGTCTACGTATCGTAGCAATAGAGTTCATATGATTCTTAAAACGCGATATCGCATCTCATTTCTATGTTTCATGGTAAGATATAATATTCATTGCGAAGTGTTACGCATTCCTCGTCTAGGATTCAAATGAATGTAAATGCGACACTTCCTTGATAAGAAATAGCGTTTGTAGATGTCTAGGTATCGTAGCAATGGAGTTCTAATGCTTCTTAAAACGCGATATCGCATCTCATTTCTATGTTTCATGGTAAGATATAATATGATTTGCGAAGTGTTATGTGTTCCTCTCCTACACTTCAAATGAATGTAAATGCGACACTTCCTTGCAAGGAAATAGCGTTTGCAGATGTCTACGTATCGAAGCAATAGAGTTCAAATGCTTCCTAAAACAAGATATCGCATCTCAATTCTATGCTTCATGATAAGATGTAATATTCATTGCGATGTGTTATCTATTCCTCGTCTACGATTCAAATGAAAGTAAATGCGACACTTCCTTGCAAGGTAGTAGCGATTGCAGATGTCTACGTATCGTAGCAATAGAGTTCATGTCATTCTTAAAACGCGATATCGCTTCTCATTCCTATGTTTCATGGTAAGATATAATATGATTTGCGAAGTATCATGTATTCCTCGTCTACACTTCAAATGAATGTAAATGCGACACTTCCTTGCAAGGAAATAGCGTCTGCAGATGTGTAGGTGTCATAGCAATAGAGTTCTAAAACTTCTTAAAACGCGATATCGCATCTCATTTCTATGTTTCATGGTAAGATGTAATATGATTTGCGAAGTATCATGTATTCCCCGTCTACACTTCAAATGAATGTAAATGCGACACTTACTTGCAAGGAAATAGCGTTTGCAGATGTCTACGTATCGAAGCAATAGAGTTCAAATGCTTCTTAAAGCGCGATATAGAATCTCATTTCTATGTTTCATGGTAAGATATAATATGATTTGCAAAGTGTCATGTATTCCTCGTCTACACTCCAAATGAATGTAAATGCGACACTTCCGTGCTAGGAAATAGCGTTTGCAAATGTCTAGGTATCGTAGCAATAGTGTTCTAATGCTTCTTAAAACGCGATATCGCATCTCATTTCTATGTTTCATGGTAAGATATAATATGATTTGCGAAGCGTCATGTATACCTCGTCTAATCTTCAAATGAATGTAAATGC
Organism: Xylocopa sonorina; assembly: GCF_050948175.1. Taxonomy (NCBI): domain Eukaryota; kingdom Metazoa; phylum Arthropoda; class Insecta; order Hymenoptera; family Apidae; genus Xylocopa; species Xylocopa sonorina. The sequence continues at coordinate 155,466 of NW_027490232.1, forward strand.
GACACTTCCTTGCTAGGAAATAGCGTCTGCAGATGTCTAGGTATCGTATCAATAGTGTTCTAATGCTTCTTAAAACGCGATATCGCACCTCATTTCTATGTTTCATGGTAAGATGTAATATGATTTGCGAAGTGTTATGTATTCCTCGTCTACACTTAAAATGAATGTAAATGCGACACTTCCTTGCTAGGAAATAGCGTCTGCAGATGTCTACGTATCGTAGCAATAGAGTTTATATGATTCTTAAAACGCGATATCGCATCTCATTCCTATGTTTCATGGTAAGATATAATATGATTTGCGAAGTATCATGTATTCCTCGTCTACACTTCAAATGAATGTAAATGCGACACTTCCTTGCTAGGAAATAGCGTTTGCAGATGTCTACGTATCGAAGCAATAGAGTTCTAATGCTTCTTAAAACGCGATATCGCATCTCATTTCTATGTTTCATGGTAAGATATAATATGATTTGCGAAGTGTTATGTATTCCTCGTCTACACTTCAAATGAATGTAAATGCGACACTTCCTTGCAAGGAAATAGCGTCTGCAGATGTCTACGTATCGTAGCAATAGATTTCTAATGCTTCTTAAAACGCGATATCGCATCTCATTTCTATGTTTCATGGTAAGATATAACATGATTTGCGAAGTGTTATGTATTACTCGTCAACACCTCAAATGAATGTGAATGCGATACTTCCTCGCTAGGAAATAGCGTTTGCAGAAGTCTACGTATCGTAGCAATAGCTTTCTAATGCTTCTTAAAGCGCGATATAGAATCTCATTTCTATGTTTCATGGTAAGATATAATATGATTTGCAAAGTGTCATGTATTCCTCGTCTACACTCCAAATGAATGTAAATGCGACACTTCCGTGCTAGGAAATAGCGTTTGCAAATGTCTAGGTATCGTAGCAATAGTGTTCTAATGCTTCTTAAAACGCGATATCGCATCTCATTTCTATGTTTCATGGTAAGATATAATATGATTTGCGAAGTATCATGTATTCCTCGTCTACACTTCAATTGAATGTAAATGCGACACTTCCTTGCAAGGAAATAGCGTTTGCAGATGTCTACGTATCGAAGCAATAGAGTTCAAATGCTTCTTAAAACGAGATATTGCATCTCATATCTATGTTTCATGATAAGATATAATATTCATTGCGAAGTGTTATGCATTCCTCGTCTACGATTCAAATGAATGTAAATGCGACACTTCCTTGCAAGGAAATAGCGTTTGCAGATGTCCACGTATCGTAGCAATAGAGGTCTAATGCTTCTTAAAACGCGATATTGCATTTCATTTCTATGTTTCATGGTAAGATATAATATGATTTGCGAAGTGTTTTGTATTCCTCGTCTACACTTCAAATGGATGTGAATGCGACACTTCCTCGCTAGGAAATAGCGTTTGCAGATGTCTACGTTTCGTAGCAATAGTGTTCTAATGCTTCTTAAAACGCGATATCGCATCTCATTTCTATGTTTCATGGTAAGATATAATATGATTTGCGAAGTATCATGTATTCCTCGTCTACACTTCAAATGAATGTAAATGCGACACTTCCTTGCAAGGAAATAGCGTTTGCAGATGTCTACGTATCGAAGCAATAGTGTTCAAATGTTTCTTAAAGCGAGATATTGCATCTCATATCTATGTTTCATGATAAGATATAATATTCATTGCGAAGTGTTATGCATTCCTCGTCTACGATTCAAATGAATGTAAATGCGACACTTCCTTGCAAGGAAATAGCGTTTGCAGATGTCTACGTATCGTAGCAATGGAGTTCTTATGATTCTTAAAACGCGATATTGCATCTCATTTCTATGCTTCATGGTAAGATATAATATGATTTGCGAAGTGTTATGTATTCCTTGTCTACACTTCAAATGAATGTGAATGCGACACTTCCTCGCTAGGATATAGCGTTTGCAGATGTCTACGAAGCGAAGCAATAGAGTTCAGATTCTTCTTAAAACGAGATATCGCATCTCATTTCTATGTTTCATGATAAGGTATAATATTCATTGCGAAGTGTCATGTAAACCTAGCATTCACTTCAAAAGAATGTAAATGCGACACTTCCTTGCAAGGAAATGCGTTTGCAGATGTCTACGTATCGAAGCAATAGAGTTCAAATGCTTCTTAAAACGAGATATTGCATCTCATATCTATGTTTCATGATAAGATATAATATTCATTGCGAAGAGTTATGCATTCCTCGTCTACGATTCAAATGAATGTAAATGCGACACTTCCTTGCTAGGAAATAGCGTTTGCAGATGTCTAAGTATCGTAGGGATGGAGTTCTAATGCTTCTTCAAACGTGATATCGCATCTCATTTCTATGTTTCATGATAAGATGTAATATTCATTACGAAGTGTTATGCATTCCTCGTCTACCATTCAAATGAATGTAAATGCGACACTTCTTTGCTAGGAAATAGCGTTTGCAAATGTCTACCTATCGTAGCAATAGTGTTCTAATGCTTCTTAAAACGCGATATCGCATCTTTTTTCTATGTTCCATGGTAAGATATAATATGATTTGCGAAGTATCATGTATTCCTCGTCTACACTTCAAATGAATGTAAATGCGACACTTCCTTGCTAGGAAATAGCGTTTGCAGATGTCTACGTATCGTAGCAATAGAGTTCTTATGATTCTTAAAACGCGATATTGCATCTCATTTCTATGTTTCATGGTAAGATATAATATGATTTGCGAAGTGTTATGTATTCCTTGTCTACACTTCAAATGAATGTGAATGCGACACTTTCTCGCTAGGAAATAGCGTTTGCAGATGTCTACGTATCGTAGCAATAGATTTCTAATGTTTCTTAAAACGCGATATCGCATCTCATTTCTATGTTTCATGGTAAGATATAATATGATTTGCGAAGCGTCATGTATACCTCGTCTAATCTTCAAATGAATGTAAATGCGACACTTCCTTGCTAGGAAATAGCGTCTGCAGATGTCTAGGTATCGTATCAATAGTGTTCTAATGCTTCTTAAAACGCGATATCGCACCTCATTTCTATGTTTCATGGTAAGATGTAATATGATTTGCGAAGTGTTATGTATTCCTCGTCTACACTTAAAATGAATGTAAATGCGACACTTCCTTGCTAGGAAATAGCGTCTGCAGATGTCTACGTATCGTAGCAATAGAGTTTATATGATTCTTAAAACGCGATATCGCATCTCATTTCTATGTTTCATGGTAAGATATAATATGATTTGCGAAGTGTTATGTATTCCTCGCCTACACTTCAAATGAATGTAAATGCGACACTTCTATGCTAGGAAATAGCGATTGCAGATGTCTACGTATCGTAGCAATAGAGTTCATATGCTTCTTAAAACGCGATATCGCATCTCATTTCTATGTTTCATGGTAAGATATAATATGATTTGCGAAGTATCATGTATTCCTCGTCTACACTTCAAATGAATGTAAATGCGACACTTCCTTGCAAGGAAATAGCGTTTGCAGATGTCTACGTATCGAAGCAATAGAGTTCAAATGCTCCTTAAAACGAGATATTGCATCTCATATCTATGTTTCATGATAAGATATAATATTCATTGCGAAGTGTTATGCATTCCTCGTCTACGATTCAAATGAATGTAAATGCGACACTTCCTTGCAAGGAAATAGCGTTTGCAGATGTCCACGTATCGTAACAATAGAGGTCTAATGCTTCTTAAAAGGCGATATTGCATTTCATTTCTATGTTTCATGGTAAGATATAATATGATTTGCGAAGTGTTTTGTATTCCTCGTCTACACTTCAAATGAATGTAAATGCGACACTTCCTTGCAAGGAAATAGCGTTTGCAGATGTCTACGTATCGTAGCAATAGATTTCTTATGATTCTTAAAACGCGATATTGCATCTCATTTCTATGTTTCATGGTAAGATATAATATGACTTGCGAAGTGTATTCCTCGTCTACACTTCAAATGAATGTGAATGCGACACTTCCTCGCTAGGAAATTGCGTTTGCAGATGTCTACGTATCGTAGCAATAGAGTTCTAATGCTTCTTAAAACGCGATATCGCATCTCATTTCTATGTTTCATGGTAAGATATAATATGATTTGCGCAGTGTTATGTAATCCTCGTCTACACTTCAAATGAATGTAAATGCGACACTTCCTTGCTAGGAAATAGCGTTTGCAGATGTCTACGTACCGAAGCAATAGAGTTCAAATGCTTCTAAAAACAAGATATCGCTTCTCAATTCTATGTTTCATGATAAGATGTAATATTCATTGCGAAGTGCTATGTATTCCTCGCCTAAACTTCAAATAAATGTAAATGCGACACTTCCTTGCTAGGAAATAGCGTTTGCAGATGTCTACGTATCGTAGCAATAGATTTCTAATGTTTCTTAAAACGCGATATCGCATCTCATTTCTATGTTTCATGGTAAGATATAATATGATTTGCGAAGCGTCATGTATACCTCGTCTAATCTTCAAATGAATGTAAATGCGACACTTCCTTGCTAGGAAATAGCGTCTGCAGATGTCTAGGTATCGTATCAATAGTGTTCTAATGCTTCTTAAAACGCGATATCGCACCTCATTTCTATGTTTCATGGTAAGATGTAATATGATTTGCGAAGTGTTATGTATTCCTCGTCTACACTTAAAATGAATGTAAATGCGACACTTCCTTGCTAGGAAATAGCGTCTGCAGATGTCTACGTATCGTAGCAATAGAGTTTATATGATTCTTAAAACGCGATATCGCATCTCATTTCTATGTTTCATGGTAAGATATAATATGATTTGCGAAGTGTTATGTATTCCTCGCCTACACTTCAAATGAATGTAAATGCGACACTTCTATGCTAGGAAATAGCGATTGCAGATGTCTACGTATCGTAGCAATAGAGTTCATATGCTTCTTAAAACGCGATATCGCATCTCATTTCTATGTTTCATGGTAAGATATAATATGATTTGCGAAGTATCATGTATTCCTCGTCTACACTTCAAATGAATGTAAATGCGACACTTCCTTGCAAGGAAATAGCGTTTGCAGATGTCTACGTATCGTAGCAGTAGAGCTCATATGATTCTTAATACGCGATATCGCATCTCATTTCTATGTTTCATGGTAAGATATAATATGATTTGCGAAGTATCATGTATTCCTCGTCTACACTTCAAATGAATGTAAATGCGACACTTCCTTGCAAGGAAATAGCGTTTGCAGATGTCTACGTATCGTAGCAATAGAGTTCTTATGCTTCTAAAAACGCGATATCGCATCTCATTTCTATGTTTCATGGTAAGATATAATATGATTTGCGAAGTATCATGTATTCCTCGTCTACACTTCAAATGAATGTAAATGCGACACTTCCTTGCTAGGAAATAGCGATTGCAGATGTCTACGTATCGTAGCAGTAGAGCTCATATGATTCTTAATACGCGATATCGCATCTCATTTCTATGTTTCATGGTAAGATATAACAGGATTTGCGAAGTGTTATGTATTCCTCGTCTACACTTCAAATGAATGTGAATGCGACACTTCCTCGCTAGGAAATAGCGTTTGCAGATGTCTGCGTATCGTAGCAATAGTGTTCTAATGCTTCTTAAAAAGCGATATCGCATCTCATTTCTATGTTTCATGGTAAGATATACTATGATTTGCGAAGTATCATGTATTCCTCGTCTACACTTCAAATGAATGTAAATGCGACACTTCCTTGCAAGGAAATAGCGTTTGCAGATGTCTACGTATCGTAGCAATACAGTTCTTATGATTCTTAAAACGCGATATTGCATCTCATTTCTATGTTTCATGGTAAGACATAATATGATTTGCGAAGTGTTATGTATTCCTCGTCTACACTTCAAATGAATGTGAATGCGACACTTCCTTGCAAGGAAATAGCGTTTGCAGATGTCCACGTATCGTAACAATAGAGGTCTAATGCTTCTTAAAAGGCGATATTGCATTTCATTTCTATGTTTCATGGTAAGATATAATATGATTTGCGAAGTGTTTTGTATTCCTCGTCTACACTTCAAATGAATGTAAATGCGACACTTCCTTGCAAGGAAATAGCGTTTGCAGATGTCTACGTATCGTAGCAATAGATTTCTTATGATTCTTAAAACGCGATATTGCATCTCATTTCTATGTTTCATGGTAAGATATAATATGACTTGCGAAGTGTATTCCTCGTCTACACTTCAAATGAATGTGAATGCGACACTTCCTCGCTAGGAAATTGCGTTTGCAGATGTCTACGTATCGTAGCAATAGAGTTCTAATGCTTCTTAAAACGCGATATCGCATCTCATTTCTATGTTTCATGGTAAGATATAATATGATTTGCGCAGTGTTATGTAATCCTCGTCTACACTTCAAATGAATGTAAATGCGACACTTCCTTGCTAGGAAATAGCGTTTGCAGATGTCTACGTACCGAAGCAATAGAGTTCAAATGCTTCTAAAAACAAGATATCGCTTCTCAATTCTATGTTTCATGATAAGATGTAATATTCATTGCGAAGTGCTATGTATTCCTCGCCTAAACTTCAAATAAATGTAAATGCGACACTTCCTTGCTAGGAAATAGCGTTTGCAGATGTCTACGTATCGTAGCAATAGATTTCTAATGTTTCTTAAAACGCGATATCGCATCTCATTTCTATGTTTCATGGTAAGATATAATATGATTTGCGAAGCGTCATGTATACCTCGTCTAATCTTCAAATGAATGTAAATGCGACACTTCCTTGCTAGGAAATAGCGTCTGCAGATGTCTAGGTATCGTATCAATAGTGTTCTAATGCTTCTTAAAACGCGATATCGCACCTCATTTCTATGTTTCATGGTAAGATGTAATATGATTTGCGAAGTGTTATGTATTCCTCGTCTACACTTAAAATGAATGTAAATGCGACACTTCCTTGCTAGGAAATAGCGTCTGCAGATGTCTACGTATCGTAGCAATAGAGTTTATATGATTCTTAAAACGCGATATCGCATCTCATTTCTATGTTTCATGGTAAGATATAATATGATTTGCGAAGTGTTATGTATTCCTCGCCTACACTTCAAATGAATGTAAATGCGACACTTCTATGCTAGGAAATAGCGATTGCAGATGTCTACGTATCGTAGCAATAGAGTTCATATGCTTCTTAAAACGCGATATCGCATCTCATTTCTATGTTTCATGGTAAGATATAATATGATTTGCGAAGTATCATGTATTCCTCGTCTACACTTCAAATGAATGTAAATGCGACACTTCCTTGCAAGGAAATAGCGTTTGCAGATGTCTACGTATCGTAGCAGTAGAGCTCATATGATTCTTAATACGCGATATCGCATCTCATTTCTATGTTTCATGGTAAGATATAATATGATTTGCGAAGTATCATGTATTCCTCGTCTACACTTCAAATGAATGTAAATGCGACACTTCCTTGCAAGGAAATAGCGTTTGCAGATGTCTACGTATCGTAGCAATAGAGTTCTTATGCTTCTAAAAACGCGATATCGCATCTCATTTCTATGTTTCATGGTAAGATATAATATGATTTGCGAAGTATCATGTATTCCTCGTCTACACTTCAAATGAATGTAAATGCGACACTTCCTTGCTAGGAAATAGCGATTGCAGATGTCTACGTATCGTAGCAGTAGAGCTCATATGATTCTTAATACGCGATATCGCATCTCATTTCTATGTTTCATGGTAAGATATAACAGGATTTGCGAAGTGTTATGTATTCCTCGTCTACACTTCAAATGAATGTGAATGCGACACTTCCTCGCTAGGAAATAGCGTTTGCAGATGTCTGCGTATCGTAGCAATAGTGTTCTAATGCTTCTTAAAAAGCGATATCGCATCTCATTTCTATGTTTCATGGTAAGATATACTATGATTTGCGAAGTATCATGTATTCCTCGTCTACACTTCAAATGAATGTAAATGCGACACTTCCTTGCAAGGAAATAGCGTTTGCAGATGTCTACGTATCGTAGCAATACAGTTCTTATGATTCTTAAAACGCGATATTGCATCTCATTTCTATGTTTCATGGTAAGACATAATATGATTTGCGAAGTGTTATGTATTCCTCGTCTACACTTCAAATGAATGTGAATGCGACACTTCCTGGCTAGGAAATAGCGTTTGCAGATGTCTGCGTATCGTAGCAATAGTGTTCTAATGCTTCTTAAAAAGCGATATCGCATCTCATTTCTATGTTTCATGGTAAGATATAATATGATTTGCGAAGTATCATGTATTCCTCGTCTACACTTCAAATGAATGTAAATGCGACACTTCCTTGCAAGGAAATAGCGTTTGCAGATGTCTACGTATCGTAGCAATAGAGTTCTTATGATTCTTAAAACGCGATATTGCATCTCATTTCTATGTTTCATGGTAAGATATAATATGATTTGCGAAGTGTTATGTATTCCTCGTCTACACTTCAAATGAATGTAAATGCGACACTTCCTTGCAAGGAAATAGCTATTGCAGATGTCTACGTATCGTAGCAATAGAGTTCAAATGCTTCTAAAAACAAGATATCGCATCTCAATTCTATGTTTCATGGTAAGATATAACATGATTTGCGAAGTGTTATGTATTCCTCGTCTACACTTCAAATGAATGTAAATGCGACACTTCCTTGCTAGGAAATAGCGTGTGCAGATGTCTAGGAATTGTAGCAATAGTGTTCTAATGCTCCTTAAAACGCGATATCGCATCTCAATTCTATGTTTCATGGTAAGATATAACATGATTTGCGAAGTGTTATGTATTCCTCGTCTACACTTCAAATGAATGTAAATGCGACACTTCCTTGCAAGAAAATAGCGTCTGCAGATGTCTACGTATCGTAGCAATAGAGTTCATATGATTCTTAAAACGCGATATCGCATCTCATTTCTATGTTTCATGGTAAGATATAATATGATTTGCGAAGTGTCATGTATTCCTCGTCTAATCTTCAAATGAATGTAAATGCGACACTTCCTTGCTAGGAAATAGCGTCTGCAGATGTCTAGGTATCGTATCAATAGTGTTCTAATGCTTCTTAAAACGCGATATCGCACCTCATTTCTATGTTTCATGGTAAGATGTAATATGATTTGCGAAGTGTTATGTATTCCTCGTCTACACTTAAAATGAATGTAAATGCGACACTTCCTTGCTAGGAAATAGCGTCTGCAGATGTCTACGTATCGTAGCAATAGAGTTTATATGATTCTTAAAACGCGATATCGCATCTCATTTCTATGTTTCATGGTAAGATATAATATGATTTGCGAAGTGTTATGTATTCCTCGCCTACACTTCAAATGAATGTAAATGCGACACTTCTATGCTAGGAAATAGCGATTGCAGATGTCTACGTATCGTAGCAATAGAGTTCATATGCTTCTTAAAACGCGATATCGCATCTCATTTCTATGTTTCATGGTAAGATATAATATGATTTGCGAAGTATCATGTATTCCTCGTCTACACTTCAAATGAATGTAAATGCGACACTTCCTTGCAAGGAAATAGCGTTTGCAGATGTCTACGTATCGAAGCAATAGAGTTCAAATGCTCCTTAAAACGAGATATTGCATCTCATATCTATGTTTCATGATAAGATATAATATTCATTGCGAAGTGTTATGCATTCCTCGTCTACGATTCAAATGAATGTAAATGCGACACTTCCTTGCAAGGAAATAGCGTTTGCAGATGTCCACGTATCGTAACAATAGAGGTCTAATGCTTCTTAAAAGGCGATATTGCATTTCATTACTATGTTTCATGGTAAGATATAATATGATTTGCGAAGTGTTTTGTATTCCTCGTCTACACTTCAAATGAATGTAAATGCGACACTTCCTTGCAAGGAAATAGCGTTTGCAGATGTCTACGTATCGTAGCAATAGATTTCTTATGATTCTTAAAACGCGATATTGCATCTCATTTCTATGTTTCATGGTAAGATATAATATGACTTGCGAAGTGTATTCCTCGTCTACACTTCAAATGAATGTGAATGCGACACTTCCTCGCTAGGAAATTGCGTTTGCAGATGTCTACGTATCGTAGCAATAGAGTTCTAATGCTTCTTAAAACGCGATATCGCATCTCATTTCTATGTTTCATGGTAAGATATAATATGATTTGCGCAGTGTTATGTAATCCTCGTCTACACTTCAAATGAATGTAAATGCGACACTTCCTTGCTAGGAAATAGCGTTTGTAGATGTCTACGTATCGAAGCAATAGAGTTCAAATGCTTCTAAAAACAAGATATCGCTTCTCAATTCTATGTTTCATGATAAGATGTAATATTCATTGCGAAGTGCTATGTATTCCTCGCCTAAACTTCAAATGAATGTAAATGCGACACTTCCTTGCTAGGAAATAGCGTTTGCAGATGTCTACGTATCGTAGCAATAGATTTCTAATGTTTCTTAAAACGCGATATCGCATCTCATTTCTATGTTTCATGGTAAGATATAATATGATTTGCGAAGCGTCATGTATACCTCGTCTAATCTTCAAATGAATGTAAATGCGACACTTCCTTGCTAGGAAATAGCGTCTGCAGATGTCTAGGTATCGTATCAATAGTGTTCTAATGCTTCTTAAAACGCGATATCGCACCTCATTTCTATGTTTCATGGTAAGATGTAATATGATTTGCGAAGTGTTATGTATTCCTCGTCTACACTTAAAATGAATGTAAATGCGACACTTCCTTGCTAGGAAATAGCGTCTGCAGATGTCTACGTATCGTAGCAATAGAGTTTATATGATTCTTAAAACGCGATATCGCATCTCATTTCTATGTTTCATGGTAAGATATAATATGATTTGCGAAGTGTTATGTATTCCTCGCCTACACTTCAAATGAATGTAAATGCGACACTTCTATGCTAGGAAATAGCGATTGCAGATGTCTACGTATCGTAGCAATAGAGTTCATATGCTTCTTAAAACGCGATATCGCATCTCATTTCTATGTTTCATGGTAAGATATAATATGATTTGCGAAGTATCATGTATTCCTCGTCTACACTTCAAATGAATGAAAATGCGACACTTCCTTGCAAGGAAATAGCGTTTGCAGATGTCTACGTATCGTAGCAGTAGAGCTCATATGATTCTTAATACGCGATATCGCATCTCATTTCTATGTTTCATGGTAAGATATAATATGATTTGCGAAGTATCATGTATTCCTCGTCTACACTTCAAATGAATGTAAATGCGACACTTCCTTGCAAGGAAATAGCGTTTGCAGATGTCTACGTATCGTAGCAATAGAGTTCTTATGCTTCTAAAAACGCGATATCGCATCTCATTTCTATGTTTCATGGTAAGATATAATATGATTTGCGAAGTATCATGTATTCCTCGTCTACACTTCAAATGAATGTAAATGCGACACTTCCTTGCTAGGAAATAGCGATTGCAGATGTCTACGTATCGTAGCAGTAGAGCTCATATGATCCTTAATACGCGATATCGCATCTCATTTCTATGTTTCATGGTAAGATATAACAGGATTTGCGAAGTGTTATGTATTCCTCGTCTACACCTCAAATGAATGTGAATGCGACACTTCCTCGCTAGGAAATAGCGTTTGCAGATGTCTGCGTATCGTAGCAATAGTGTTCTAATGCTTCTTAAAAAGCGATATCGCATCTCATTTCTATGTTTCATGGTAAGATATACTATGATTTGCGAAGTATCATGTATTCCTCGTCTACACTTCAAATGAATGTAAATGCGACACTTCCTTGCAAGGAAATAGCGTTTGCAGATGTCTACGTATCGTAGCAATACAGTTCTTATGATTCTTAAAACGCGATATTGCATCTCATTTCTATGTTTCATGGTAAGACATAATATGATTTGCGAAGTGTTATGTATTCCTCGTCTACACTTCAAATGAATGTGAATGCGACACTTCCTGGCTAGGAAATAGCGTTTGCAGATGTCTGCGTATCGTAGCAATAGTGTTCTAATGCTTCTTAAAAAGCGATATCGCATCTCATTTCTATGTTTCATGGTAAGATATAATATGATTTGCGAAGTATCATGTATTCCTCGTCTACACTTCAAATGAATGTAAATGCGACACTTCCTTGCAAGGAAATAGCGTTTGCAGATGTCTACGTATCGTAGCAATAGAGTTCTTATGATTCTTAAAACGCGATATTGCATCTCATTTCTATGTTTCATGGTAAGATATAATATGATTTGCGAAGTGTTATGTATTCCTCGTCTACACTTCAAATGAATGTAAATGCGACACTTCCTTGCAAGGAAATAGCTATTGCAGATGTCTACGTATCGTAGCAATAGAGTTCAAATGCTTCTAAAAACAAGATATCGCATCTCAATTCTATGTTTCATGGTAAGATATAACATGATTTGCGAAGTGTTATGTATTCCTCGTCTACACTTCAAATGAATGTAAATGCGACACTTCCTTGCTAGGAAATAGCGTGTGCAGATGTCTAGGAATTGTAGCAATAGTGTTCTAATGCTCCTTAAAACGCGATATCGCATCTCAATTCTATGTTTCATGGTAAGATATAACATGATTTGCGAAGTGTTATGTATTCCTCGTCTACACTTCAAATGAATGTAAATGCGACACTTCCTTGCAAGAAAATAGCGTCTGCAGATATCTACGTATCGTAGCAATAGATTTCCAATGCTTCTTAAAACGCGATATCGCATCTCATTTCTATGTTTCATGGTAAGATATAATATGATTTGCGAAGCGTCATGTATTCCTCGTCTACTCTTCAAATGAATGTAAATGCGACACTTCCTTGCTAGGAAATAGCGTCTGCAGATGTCTAGGTATCGTAGCAATAGTGTTCTAATGCTTCTTAAAACGAGATATTGCATCTCATATCTATGTTTCCTGATAAAATATAATATTCATTGCGAAGTGTTATGCATTCCTCGTCTACGATTCAAATGAATGTAAATGCGACACTTCCTTGCAAGGAAATAGCGTTTGCAGAAGTCTACGTATCGTAGCAATAGCTTTCTAATGCTTCTTAAAACGCGATATCGCATCTCATTTCTATGCTTCAAGGTAAGATATAATATGATTTGCGAAGTGTCATGTATTCCTCGTCTACACTTCAAATGAATGTAAATGAGACACTTCCTTGCAAGGAAATAGCGTTTGCAGATGTCTACGTATCGAAGCAATAGAGTTCAAATGCTTCCTAAAACAAGATATCGCATCTCAATTCTATGCTTCATGATAAGATGTAATATTCATTGCGATGTGTTATCTATTCCTCGTCTACGATTCAAATGAAAGTAAATGCGACACTTCCTTGCAAGGTAGTAGCGATTGCAGATGTCTACGTATCGTAGCAATAGAGTTCATGTCATTCTTAAAACGCGATATCGCTTCTCATTTCTATGTTTCATGGTAAGATATAACATGATTTGCGAAGTGTTATGTATTCCTCGTCTACACTTCAAATGAATGTAAATGCAACACTTCCTTGCTAGGAAATAGCGTCTGCAGATTTCTAGGTATCGTAGCAATAGAGTTCTAATGCTTCTTAAAACTCGATATCGCATCTCATTTCTATGTTTCATGGTAAGATGTAATATGATTTGCGAAGTGTTATGCATTCCTCGTCTACGATTCAAATGAATGTAAATGCGACACTTCCTTGCAAGGAAATAGCGTTTGCAGATGTCTACGTATCGAAGCAACAGAGTTCATATGATTCTTAAAACGCGATATCGCATCTCGTTTCTATGTTTCATGGTAATATATAACATGATTTGCGAAGTGTTATGTATTCCTCGCCTACACTCCAAATGAATGTAAATGCGACACTTCTTTGCTAGGAAATAGCGTTTGCAAATGTCTATCTATCGTAGCAATAGTGTTATAATGCTTCTTAAAACGCGATATCGCATCTCATTTCTATGTTTCATGGTAAGATATAATATGATTTGCGATGTATCATGTATTCCTCGTCTACACTTCAAATGAATGTAAATGCGACACTTCCTTGCTAGGAAATAGCGTCTGCAGATGTCTAGGTATCGTAGCAATAGAGTTCTAATGCTTCTTAAAACGCGATATCGCATCTCATTTCTATGTTTCATGGTAAGATATAATATGAATTGCGATGTGTTATGTATTCCTCGTCTACACTTCAAATGAATGTAAATGCGACACTTCTTTGCTAGGAAATAGCGTTTGCAAATGTCTACCTATCGTAGCAATAGTGTTCTAATGCTTCATAAAACGCGATATCGCATCTCATTTCTATGTTTCATAGTAAGATATAATATGATTTGCGAAGTATCATGTATTCCTCGTCTACACTTCAAATGAATGTAAATGAGACACTTCCTTGCTAGGAAATAGCGATTGCAGATGTCTACGTATCGTAGCAATAGAGTTCATATGATTCTTAAAACGCGATATCGCATCTCATTTCTATGTTTCATGGTAAGATATAATATGATTTGCGAAGTGTCATGTATTCCTCGTCTACACTTCAAATGAATGTAAATGCGACACTTCCTTGCAAGGAGATAGCGTTTGCAGATGTCTACGTATCGAAGCAATATAGTTCAAATGCTTCTTAAAACGCGATATCGCATCTCATTTCTAAGTTTCATGGTAAGATATAATATGATTTGCGAAGTGTCATGTATTCCTCGTCTACACTTCAAGTGAATGTAAATGCGACACTTCCTTGCAAGGAAATAGCGTTTGCAGATGTCTACGTATCGAAGCAATAGAGTTCAAATGCTTCTTGAAACGAGATATTGCATCTCGTTTCTATGTTTCATGGTAATATATAACATGATTTGCGAAGTGTTATGTATTCCTCGCCTACACTCCAAATGAATGTAAATGCGACACTTCTTTGCTAGGAAATAGCGTTTGCAAATGTCTATCTATCGTAGCAATAGTGTTATAATGCTTCTTAAAACGCGATATCGCATCTCATTTCTATGTTTCATGGTAAGATATAATATGATTTGCGATGTATCATGTATTCCTCGTCTACACTTCAATTGAATGTAAATGCGACACTTCCTTGCTAGGAAATAGCGTCTGCAGATGTCTAGGTATCGTAGCAATAGAGTTCTAATGCTTCTTAAAACGCGATATCGCATCTCATTTCTATGTTTCATGGTAAGATATAATATGAATTGCGATGTGTTAAGTATTCCTCGTCTACACTTCAAATGAATGTAAATGCGACACTTCTTTGCTAGGAAATAGCGTTTGCAAATGTCTACCTATCGTAGCAATAGTGTTCTAATGCTTCTTAAAACGCGATATCGCATCTCATTTCTATGTTTCATAGTAAGATATAATATGATTTGCGAAGTATCATGTATTCCTCGTCTACACTTCAAATGAATGTAAATGAGACACTTCCTTGCTAGGAAATAGCGATTGCAGATGTCTACGTATCGTAGCAATAGAGTTCATATGATTCTTAAAACGCGATATCGCATCTCATTTCTATGTTTCATGGTAAGATATAATATGATTTGCGAAGTGTCATGTATTCCTCGTCTACACTTCAAATGAATGTAAATGCGACACTTCCTTGCAAGGAAATAGCGCTTGCAGATGTCTACGTATCGAAGCAATATAGTTCAAATGCTTCTTAAAACGCGATATCGCATCTCATTTCTAAGTTTCATGGTAAGATATAATATGATTTGCGAAGTATCATGTATTCCTCGTCTACACTTGAAGTGAATGTAAATGCGACACTTCCTTGCAAGGAAATAGCGTTTGCAGATGTCTACGTATCGAAGCAATAGAGTTCAAATGCTTCTTGAAACGAGATATTGCATCTCATATCTATGTTTCATGATAAGATATAATATTCATTGCGAAGTGTTATGCATTCCTCGTCTAAGATTCAAATGAATGTAAATGAGACACTTCCTTGCAAGGAAATAGCGTTTGCAGATGTCTACGTATCGTAGCAATAGAGTTCTTATGATTCTTAAAACGCGATATTGCATCTCATTTCTATGTTTCATGGTAAGATATAATATGATTTGCGAAGTGTTATGTATTCCTCGTTTACACTTCAAATGAATGTGAATGCGACATTTCCTTGCAACGAAATAGCGTTTGCAGATGTCTACGTATCGTAGCAATAGAGTTCTTATGATTCTTAAAACGCGAATGTCGCATCTCATTTCTATGTTTCATGGTAAGACATAATATGATATGCGAAGTGTTATGTATTCCACGTCTACACTTCAAGTGAATGTAAATGCGACACTTCCTTGCAAGGAAATAGCGTTTGCAGATGTCTACGTATCGAAGCAATAGAGTTCAAATGCTTCTTGAAACGAGATATTGCATCTCATATCTATGTTTCATGATAAGATATAATATTCATTGCGAAGTGTTATGCATTCCTCGTCTACGATTCAAATGAATGTAAATGAGACACTTCCTTGCAAGGAAATAGCGTTTGCAGATGTCTACGTATCGTAGCAATAGCTTTCTAATGCTTCTTAAAACGCGATATCGCATCTCATTTCTATGTTTCATGGTAAGATATAATATTCATTGCGAAGTGTTATGCATTCCTCGTCTACGAATCAAATGAATGTAAATGCGACACTTCCTTGCAAGGAAATAGCGTTTGCAGATGTCTACGTATCGTAGCAATAGCTTTCTAATGCTTCTTAAAACGCGAATGTCGCATCTCATTTCTATGTTTCATGGTAAGATATAATATTCATTGCGAAGTGTTATGCATTCCTCGTCTACGAATCAAATGATTGTAAATGCGACACTTCCTTGCAAGGAAATAGCGTTTGCAGATGTCTACGTATCGTAGCGATAGAGTTTTTATGATTCTTAAAAGGCGATATCGCATCTCATTTCTATGTTTCATGGTAAGGTATAATATGATATGCAAAGTGTTATGTATTCCTCGTCTACACTTCAAATAAATGTAATGTGACATTTCCTTGCAACGAAATAGCGTTTGCAGATGTCTACGTATCGTAGCAATAGAGTTCTTATGATTCTTAAAACGCGATATCGCATCTCATTTCTATGTTTCATGGTAAGACATAATATGATATGCGAAGTGTTATGTATTCCACGTCTACACTTCAAATGAATGTAAATGTGACATTTCCTTGCAACGAAATAGCGTTTGCAGATGTCTACGTATCGTAGCAATAGAGTTCTTATGATTCTTAAAACGCGATTGTCGCATCTCATTTCTATGTTTCATGGTAAGACATAATATGATATGCGAAGTGTTATGTATTCCACGTCTACACTTCAAATGAATGTAAATGTGACATTTCCTTGCAACGAAATAGCGTTTGCAGATGTCTACGTATCGTAGCAATAGAGTTCTTATGATTTTTAAAACGCGATATCGCATCTTATTTCTATGTTTCATGGTAAGATATAATATGATTTGCGAAGTGTCAAGTATCCCTCGGCTACACTTCAAATGAATGTAAATGCGACACTTCCTTGCAAGGAAATAGCGTTTGCAGATGTCTACGTATCGAAGCAATAGAGTTCAAATGCTTCTTAAAACGCGGTATCGCATCTCATTTCTAAGTTTCATGGTAAGATATAATAGGATTTGCGAAGTATCATGTATTTCTCGTCTACACTTCAAATGAATGTAAATGCGACACTTCCTTGCAAGGAAATAGCTTTTGCAGATGTCTACGTATCGAAGCAATAGAGTTCAAATGCTTCTTAAAACGAGATATTGCATCTCATATGTATGTTTCATGATAAGATATAATATTCATTGCGAAGTGTTATGCATTCCTCGTCTACGATTCAAATGAATGTAAATGAGACACTTCCTTGCAAGGAAATAGCGTTTGCAGATGTCTACGTATCGTAGCAATAGAGTTCTTATGATTCTTAAAACGCGATATTGCATCTCATTTCTATGTTTCATGGTAAGATATAATATGATTTGCGAAGTGTTATGTATTCCTCGTCTACACTTCAAATGAATGTGAATCCGACACTTCCTCGCTAGGAAATAACGTTTGCAGATGTCTACGTATCGTAGCAATAGAGTTCAAATGCTTCTTTTACAACGCGATATCGCATCTCATTTCTAAGTTTCATGGTAAGATATAATATGATTTGCGAAGTGTTATGTATTCCTCGCCTACACTTCAAATGAATGTAAATGCGACACTTCTTTGCTAGGACATAGCGTTTGCAAATGTCTACCTATCGTGGCAATAGTGTTCTAATGCTTCTTAAAACGCGATATCGCATCTCATTTCTGTGTTTCATGGTAAGATATAATATGATTTGCGAAGTATCATGTATTCCTCGTCTACACTTCAAATGAATGTAAATGCGACACTTCCTTGCTAGGAAATAGCGATTGAAGATGTCTACGTATCGTAGCAATAGAGTTCATATGATTCTTAAAACGCGATATCGCATCTCATTTCTATGTTTCATGGTAAGATATAGCATGATTTGCGAAGAGTTATGTATTCCTCGTCTACACTTCAAATGAATGTAAATGCGACACTTCCTTGCTAGGAAATAGCGTCTGCAGATGTCTAGGTATCGTAGCAATAGAGTTCTAATGCTTCTTAAAACTCGATATCGCATCTCATTTCTATGTTTCATGGTAAGATGTAATATGATTTGCGAAGTGTTATGCATTCCTCGTCTACGATTCAAATGAATGTAAATGCGACACTTCCTTGCAAGTAAATAGCGTTTGCAGATGTCTACGTATCGTAGCAATAGTGTTCTAATGCTTCTTAAAACGCGATATCGCATCTCATTTCTATGTTTCATGGTAAGATATAATATGATTTGCGAAGTGTCATGTATTCCTCGTCTACACTTCAAATGAATGTAAATGCGACACTTCCTTGCAAGGAAATAGCGTTTGCAGATGTCTACGTATCGAAGCAATATAGTTCAAATGCTTCTTAAAACGCGATATCGCATCTCATTTCTAAGTTTCATGGTAAGATATAATATGATTTGCGAAGTGTTATGTATTCCTCGTCTACACTTCAAATGAATGTAAATGCGACACTCCTTTGCTAGGAAATAGCGTTTGCAAATGTCTATCTATCGTAGCAATAGTGTTCTAATGCTTCTTAAAACGCGATATCGCATCTCATTTCTATGTTTCATGGTAAGATATAATATGATTTGCGAAGTATCATGTATTCCTCGTCTACACTTCAAATGAATGTAAATGCGACACTTCCTTACTAGGAAATAGCGTCTGCAGATTTCTAGGTATCGTAGCAATAGAGTTCTAAAACTTCTTAAAACGCGATATCGCATCTCATTTCTATGTTTCATGGTAAGGTGTAATATGATTTGCGAAGTGTTATGTATTCCTCGTCTACACTTCAAATGAATGTGAATGCGACACTTCTTTGCTAGGAAATAGCGTTTGCAAATGTCTACCTATCGTAGCAATAGTGTTCTAATGCTTCTTAAAACGCGATATCGCATCTCATTTCTATGTTTCATGGTAAGATATAACATGATTTGCGAAGTGTTATGTATTCCTCGTCTACACTTCAAATGAATATAAATGCGACACACCCTTGCTAGGAAATAGCGATTGTAGATGTCTACGTATCGTAGCAATAGGGTTCATATGATTCTTAAAACGCGATATCGCATCTGATTTCTATGTTTCATGGCAAGATATAAGATGATTTTCGAAGTGTTATGTATTCCTCGTCTACACTTCAAATGAATGTGACTGCGATACTTCCTCGCTAGGAAATAGCGTTTGCAGATGTCTACGTATCTTAGCAATAGCTTTCTAATGCTACTTAAAAAGCGATATCGCATCTCATTTCTATGTTTCATGGTAAGATATAATATGATTTGCGAAGTGTCATGTATTCCTCGTCTACACTTCAAATGAATGTAAATGCGACACTTCCTTGCTAGGAAATAGCGTTTGCAGATGTCTACGTATCGAAGCAATAGAGTTCAAATGCTACTTAAAACGCGATATCGCATCTCATTTCTAAATTTCATGGTAAGATATAATATGATTTGCGAAGTATCATGTATTCCTCGTCTACACTTCAAATGAATGTAAATGCGACAGTTCCTTGCAAGGAAATAGCGTTTGCAGATGTCTACGTATCGAAGCAATAGAGTTCAAATGCTTCTTAAGACGAGATATTGCATCTCATATCTATGTTTCATGATAAGATATAATATTCATTGCGAAGTGTTATGCATTCCTCGTCTACGATTCAAATGAATGTAAATGAGACACTTCCTTGCAAGGAAATAGCGTTTGCAGATGTCTACGTATCGTAGCAATAGAGTTCTTATGATTCTTAAAACGCGATATTGCATCTCATTTCTATGTTTCATGGTAAGATATAATATGATTTGCGAAGTGTTATGTATTCCTCGTCTACACTTCAAATGAATGTGAATGCGACACTTCCTCGCTAGGAAATAGCGTTTGCAGATGTCTACGTATCGTAGCAATAGAGTTCTAATGCTTCTTAAAACGCGATATCGCATCTCATTTCTATGTTTCATGGTAAGATATAATATGATTTGCGAAGTGTTATGTATTCCTCGTCTACACTTCAAATGAATGTAAATGCGACACTTCTTTGCTAGGAAATAGCGTTTGCAAATGTCTACCTATCGTAGCAATAGTGTTCTAATGCTTCTTAAAACGCGATATCGCATCTCATTTCTATGTTTCATGGTAAGATATAACATG
This sequence comes from Xylocopa sonorina, assembly GCF_050948175.1. Taxonomy (NCBI): domain Eukaryota; kingdom Metazoa; phylum Arthropoda; class Insecta; order Hymenoptera; family Apidae; genus Xylocopa; species Xylocopa sonorina. Next base: position 176,282 of record NW_027490232.1, read on the forward strand.
ATTTGCGAAGTGTTATGTATTCCTCGTCTACACTTCAAATGAATATAAATGCGACACACCCTTGCTAGGAAATAGCGATTGTAGATGTCTACGTATCGTAGCAATAGGGTTCATATGATTCTTAAAACGCGATATCGCATCTCATTTCTATGTTTCATGGTAAGATATAATATTCATTGCGAAGTGTTACGCATTCCTCGTCTAGGATTCAAATGAATGTAAATGCGACACTTCCTTGATAGGAAATAGCGTTTGCAGATATCTAGGTATCGTAGCAATGGAGTTCTAATGCTTCTTAAAACGCGATATCGCATCTCATTTCTATGTTTCATGGTAAGATATAATATGATTTGCGAAGTGTCATGTATTCCTCGTCTACACTTCAAATGAATGTAAATGCGACACTTCCTTGCTAGGAAATAGCGTTTGCAGATGTCTACGTATCGAAGCAATAGAGTTCAAATGCTACTTAAAACGCGATATCGCATCTCATTTCTAAATTTCATGGTAAGATATAATATGATTTGCGAAGTATCATGTATTCCTCGCCTACACTTCAAATGAATGTAAATGCGACACTTCCTTGCAAGGAAATAGCGTTTGCAGATGTCTACGTATCGAAGCAATAGAGTTCAAATGCTTCTTAAAACGAGATATTGCATCTCATATCTATGTTTCCTGATAAGATATAATATTCATTGCGAAGTGTTATGTATTCCTCGTCTACGATTCAAATGAATGTAAATGCGACACTTCCTTGCAAGGAAATAGCGTTTGCAGATGTCTACGTATCGAAGCAATAGAGTTCAAATGCTTCTTAAAACGAGATATTGCATCTCATATCTATGTTTCATGACAAGATATAATATTCATTGCGAAGTGTTATGCATTCCTCGTCTACGATTCGAATGAATGTAAATGCGACACTTCCTTGCAAGGAAATTGCGTTTGCAGATGTCGTCTTCGTATCGTAGCAATAGAGTTCTTATGATTCTTAAAACGCGATATGGCATCCCATTTCTATGTTTCATGGTAAGATATAATATGATTTGCGAAGTGTTATGTATTCCTCGTCTACACTTCAAATGAATGTGAATGCGACACTTCCTCGCTAGGAAATAGCGTTTGCAGATGTCTACGTATCGTAGCAATAGAGTTCTCTTGCTTCTTAAAACGCGATATCGCATCTCATTTCTATGTTTCATGGTAGATATAATATGATTTGCGAAGTGTTACGTATTCCTCGTCTACACTTCAAATGAATGTGAATGCGACACTTCCTCGCTAGGAAATAGCGTTTGCAGATGTCTACGTATCGTAGCAATAGAGTTCTAATGCTTCTTAAAACGCGATATCGCATCTCATTTCTATGTTTCATGGTAAGATATAATATGATTTGCGAAGTGTTATGTATTCCTCGTCTACACTTCAAATGAATGTAAATGCGACACTTCTTTGCTAGGAAATAGCGTTTGCAAATGTCTACCTATCGTAGCAATAGTGTTCTAATGCTTCTTAAAACGCGATATCGCATCTCATTTCTATGTTTCATGGTAAGATATAACATGATTTGCGAAGTGTTATGTATTCCTCGTCTACACTTCAAATGAATATAAATGCGACACACCCTTGCTAGGAAATAGCGATTGTAGATGTCTACGTATCGTAGCAATAGGGTTCATATGATTCTTAAAACGCGATATCGCATCTCATTTCTATGTTTCATGGTAAGATATAATATTCATTGCGAAGTGTTACGCATTCCTCGTCTAGGATTCAAATGAATGTAAATGCGACACTTCCTTGATAGGAAATAGCGTTTGCAGATGTCTAGGTATCGTAGCAATGGAGTTCTAATGCTTCTTAAAACGCGATATCGCATCTCATTTCTATGTTTCATGGTAAGATATAATATGATTTGCGAAGTGTCATGTATTCCTCGTCTACACTTCAAATGAATGTAAATGCGACACTTCCTTGCTAGGAAATAGCGTTTGCAGATGTCTACGTATCGAAGCAATAGAGTTCAAATGCTACTTAAAACGCGATATCGCATCTCATTTCTAAATTTCATGGTAAGATATAATATGATTTGCGAAGTATCATGTATTCCTCGCCTACACTTCAAATGAATGTAAATGCGACACTTCCTTGCAAGGAAATAGCGTTTGCAGATGTCTACGTATCGAAGCAATAGAGTTCAAATGCTTCTTAAAACGAGATATTGCATCTCATATCTATGTTTCCTGATAAGATATAATATTCATTGCGAAGTGTTATGCATTCCTCGTCTACGATTCAAATGAATGTAAATGCGACACTTCCTTGCAAGGAAATGGCGTTTGCAGATGTCTACGTATCGAAGCAATAGAGTTCAAATGCTTCTTAAAACGAGATATTGCATCTCATATCTATGTTTCATGACAAGATATAATATTCATTGCGAAGTGTTATGCATTCCTCGTCTACGATTCGAATGAATGTAAATGCGACACTTCCTTGCAAGGAAATTGCGTTTGCAGATGTCGTCTTCGTATCGTAGCAATAGAGTTCTTATGATTCTTAAAACGCGATATGGCATCCCATTTCTATGTTTCATGGTAAGATATAATATGATTTGCGAAGTGTTATGTATTCCTCGTCTACACTTCAAATGAATGTGAATGCGACACTTCCTCGCTAGGAAATAGCGTTTGCAGATGTCTACGTATCGTAGCAATAGAGTTCTCTTGCTTCTTAAAACGCGATATCGCATCTCATTTCTATGTTTCATGGTAGATATAATATGATTTGCGAAGTGTTACGTATTCCTCGTCTACACTTCAAATGAATGTAAATGCGACACTTCTTTGCTAGGAAATAGCGTTTGCAAATGTCTACCTATCGTAGCAATAGTGTTCTAATGCTTCTTAAAACGCGATATCGCATCTCATTTCTATGTTTCATGGTAAGATATAACATGATTTGCGAAGTGTTATGTATTCCTCGTCTACACTTCAAATGAATATAAATGCGACACACCCTTGCTAGGAAATAGCGATTGTAGATGTTTACGTATCGTAGCAATAGGGTTCATATGATTCTTAAAACGCGATATCGCATCTGATTTCTATGTTTCATGGTAAGATATAACATGATTTGCGAAGTGTTATGTATTCCTCGTCTACACATCAATTGAATGTGAATGCGATACTTCCTCGCTAGGAAATAGCGTTTGCAGATGTCTACGTATCATAGCAATAGCTTTCTAATGCTACTTAAAAAGCGATATCGCATCTCATTTCTATGTTTCATGGTAAGATATAATATGATTTGCGAAGTGTTATGTATTCCTCGTCTACACTTCAAACGAATGTGAATCCGACACTTCCTCGGTAGGAAATAACGTTTGCAGATGTCTACGTATCGTAGCAATAGAGTTCAAATGCTTCTTATAACGCGATATCGCATCTCATTTCTAAGTTTCATGGTAAGATATAATATGTTTTGCGAAGTGTTATGTATTCCTCGCCTACACTTCAAATGAATGTAAATGCGACACTTCTTTGCTAGGACATAGCGTTTGCAATGTCTACCTATCGTGGCAATAGTGTTCTAATGCTTCTTAAAACGCGATATCGCATCTCATTTCTGTGTTTCATGGTAAGATATAATATGATTTGCGAAGTATCATGTATTCCTCGTCTACACTTCAAATGAATGTAAATGCGACACTTCCTTGCTAGGAAATAGCGTCTGCAGATGTCTAGGTATCGTAGCAATAGAGTTCTAATGCTTCTTAAAACGCGATATCGTATCTCATTTCTATGTTTCATGGTAAGATATAATATGAATTGCGAAGTGTTATGTATTCCTCGTCTACACTTCAATTGAATGTAAATGCGACACTTCTTTGCTAGGAAATAGCGTTTGCATATGTCTACCTATCGTAGCAATAGTGTTCTAATGCTTCTTAAAACGCGATATCGCATCTCATTTCTATGTTTCATGGTAAGATATAATATTCATTACGAAGTTTTATGCATTCCTCGTCTACGATTCAAATGAATGTAAATGCGACACTTCTTTGCTAGGAAATAGCGTTTGCAAATGTCTACCTATCGTAGCAATAGTGTTCTAATGCTTCTTAAAACGCGATATTGCATCTCATTTCTATGTTTCATGGAAAGATATAATATGATTTGCGAAGTATCATGTATTCCTCGTCTACACTTCAAATGAATGTAAATGCGACACTTCCTTGCAAGGAAATAGCGTCTGCAGATGTCAAGGTGTCGTAGCAATAGAGTTGTAAAACTTCTTAAAACGCGATATCGCATCTCATTTCTATGTTTCATGGTAAGATGTAATATGATTTGCGAAGTATCATATATTCCCCGTCTACACTTCAAATGAGTGTAAATGCGACACTTCCTTGCAAGGAAATAGCGTTTGCAGATGTCTACGTATCGAAGCAATAGAGTTCAAATGCTTCCTAAAACAAGATATCGCATCTCAATTCTATGCTTCATGATAAGATGTAATATTCATTGCGATGTGTTATCTATTCCTCGTCTACGATTCAAATGAATGTAAATGCGACACTTCCTTGCAAGGTAGTAGCGATTGCAGATGTCTACGTATCGTAGCAATAGTGTTCATATCATTCTTAAAACGCGATATCGCTTCTCATTTCTATGTTTCATGGTAAGATATAACATGATTTGCGAAGTGTTATGTATTCCTCGTCTACACTTCAAATGAATGTAAATGCAACACTTCCTTGCTAGGAAATAGCGTCTGCAGATTTCTAGGTAACGTAGCAATAGAGTTCTAATGCTTCTTAAAACTCGATGTCGCATCTCATTCCTATGTTTCATGGTAAGGTGTAATATGATTTGCGAAGTGCTATGCATTCCTCGTCTACGATTCAAATGAATGTAAATGCGACACTTCCTTGCAAGGAAATAGCGTTTGCAGATGTCTACGTATCGTAGCAATAGAGTTCATATGATTCTTAAAACGCGATATCGCATCTCGTTTCTATGTTTCATGGTAAGATATAACATGATTTGCGAAGTGTTATGTATTCCTCGTCTACACTTCAAATGAATGTGAATGCGACACTTCCTCGCTAGGAAATAGCGTTTGCAGATGCCTACGTATCGTTAGCAATAGCTTTCTAATGCTTCTTAAAACGCGATATCGCATCTCATTTCTATGTTTCATGGTAAGATATAATATGATTTGCGAAGTGTTATGTATTCCTCGCCTACACTCCAAATGAATGTAAATGCGACACTTCTTTGCTCGGAAATAGCGTTTGCAAATGTCTACATATCGTAGCAACAGTGTTCTAATGCTTCTTAAAACGCGATATCGCATCTCATTTCTATGTTTCATGGTAAGATATAATATGATTTGCGAAGTGTTATGTATTCCTCGTCTACACTTCAAATGAATGTAAATGCGACACTTCTTTGCTAGGAAATAGCGTTTGCAAATGTCTACATATCGTAGCAACAGTGTTCTAATGCTTCTTAAAACGCGATATCGCATCTCATTTCTATGTTTCATGGTAAGATATAATATGATTTGCGAAGTATCATGTATTCCTCGTCTACACTTCAAATGAATGTAATTGCGACACTTCCTTGCAAGGAAATAGCGTTTGCAGATGTCTACGTATCGAAGCAATACAGTTCAAATGCTTCTTAGAACGAGATATTGCATCTCATATCTATGTTTCATGATAAGATATAATATTCTATTGCGAAGTGTTATGCATTCCTCGTCTACACTTCAAATGAATGTAAATGCGACACTTCCTTGCTAGGAAATAGCGTTTGCAGATGTCTACGTATCGCAGCAATAGAGTTCATATGATTCTTAAAACGCGATATCGCATATCATTTCTATGTTTCATGGTAAGATATAATATGATTTGCGAAGTATCATGTATTCCTCGTCTACACTTCAAATGAATGTAAATGCGAGACTTCCTTGCTAGGAAATAGCGATTGCAGATGTCTACGTATCGTAGCAATAGAGTTCATATGATTCTTAAAACGAGATATCGCATCTCATTTCTATGTTTCATGGTAAGATATAATATGATTTGCGAAGTATCATGTATTCCTCGTCTACACTTCAAATGAATGTAAATGCGATACTTCCTTGCTAGGAAATAGCGATTGCAGATGTCTACGTATCGTAGCAATAGAGTTCATATGATGCTTAAAACGCGATATCGCATCTCATTTCTATGTTTCATGGTAAGATGTAACATGATTTGCGAAGTGTTATGTATTCCTCGTCTACACTTCAAATGAATGTAAATGCGATACTTCCTCGCTAGGAAATAGCGTTTGCAAAATGTCTACCTATCGTGGCAATAGTGTTCTAATGCTTCTTAAAACGCGATATCGCATCTCATTTCTATGTTTCATGGTAAGATATAATATGATTTGTGAAGTATCATGTATTCCTCGTCTACACTTCAAATGAATGTAAATGCGAGACTTCCTTGCTAGGAAATAGCGATTGCAGATGTCTACGTATCGCAGCAATAGAGTTCATATGATTCTTAAAACGCGATATCGCATATCATTTCTATGTTTCATGGTAAGATATAATATGATTTGCGAAGTATCATGTATTCCTCGTCTACACTTCAAATGAATGTAAATGCGAGACTTCCTTGCTAGGAAATAGCGATTGCAGATGTCTACGTATCGTAGCAATAGAGTTCATATGATTCTTAAAACGAGATATCGCATCTCATTTCTATGTTTCATGGTAAGATATAATATGATTTGCGAAGTATCATGTATTCCTCGTCTACACTTCAAATGAATGTAAATGCGATACTTCCTTGCTAGGAAATAGCGATTGCAGATGTCTACGTATCGTAGCAATAGAGTTCATATGATGCTTAAAACGCGATATCGCATCTCATTTCTATGTTTCATGGTAAGATATAACATGATTTGCGAAGTGTTATGTATTCCTCGTCTACACTTCAAATGAATGTAAATGCGATACTTCCTCGCTAGGAAATAGCGTTTGCAAAATGTCTACCTATCGTGGCAATAGTGTTCTAATGCTTCTTAAAACGCGATATCGCATCTCATTTCTATGTTTCATGGTAAGATATAATATGATTTGTGAAGTATCATGTATTCCTCGTCTACACTTCAAATGAATGTAAATGCGAGACTTCCTTGCTAGGAAATAGCGATTGCAGATGTCTACGTATCGAAGCAATAGAGTTCAAATGCTTCTTAAAACGAGATATTGCATACCATATCTATGTTTCCTGATAAGATATAATATTCATTGCGAAGTGTTATGCATTTTTCGTCTACACTTCAAATGAATGTGAATGCGACACTTCCTTGCTAGGAAATAGCGTTTGCAGATGTCTACGTATCGAAGCAATAGAGTTCAAATGCTTCTAAAAACAAGATATCGCATCTCAATTCTATGTTTCATGATAAGATGTAATATTCATTGCGAAGTGTTATGTATTCCTCGCCTACACTTCAAATGAATGTAAATGCGACACTTCCTTGCTAGGAAATAGCGTTTGCAGATGTCTACGTATCGAAGCAATAGAGTTCAAATGCTTCCTAAAACGAGATATTGCATCTCATATCTATGTTTCATGGTAAGATATAATATGATTTGCGAAGTGTTATGTATTCCTCGTCTACACTTCAAATGAATGTAAATGCGACACTTCTTTGCTAGGAAATAGCGTTTGCAAATGTCTACATATCGTAGCAACAGTGTTCTAATGCTTCTTAAAACGCGATATCGCATCTCATTTCTATGTTTCATGGTAAGATATAATATGATTTGCGAAGTATCATGTATTCCTCGTCTACACTTCAAATGAATGTAAATGCGACACTTCCCTGCAAGGAAATAGCGTTTGCAGATGTCTACGTATCGAAGCAATACAGTTCAAATGCTTCTTAGAACGAGATATTGCATCTCATATCTATGTTTCATGATAAGATATAACATGATTTGCGGGGTGTTATGTATTCCTCGTCTACACTTCAAATGAATGTGAATGCGATACTTCCTCGCTAGGAAATAGCGTTTGCAGATGTCTACGTATCGAAGCAATAGAGTTCAAATGCTTCTAAAAACAAGATATCGCATCTCAATTCTATGTTTCATGATAAGATGTAATATTCATTGCGAAGTGTTATGTATTCCTCGCCTACACTTCAAATGAATGTAAATGCGACACTTCCTTGCTAGGAAATAGCGTTTGCAGATGTCTACGTATCGAAGCAATAGAGTTCAAATGCTTCCTATAACGAGATATTGCATCTCATATCTATGTTTCATGGTAAGATATATTATGATTTGCGAAGTGTTATGTATTCCTCGTCTACACTTCAAATGAATGTAAATGCGACACTTCCTTGCTAGGAAATAGCGTTTGCAAATGTCTACATATCGTAGCAACAGTGTTCTAATGCTTCTTAAAACGCGATATCGCATCTCATTTCTATGTTTCATGGTAAGATATAATATGATTTGCGAAGTATCATGTATTCCTCGTCTACACTTCAAATGAATGTAAATGCGACACTTCCCTGCAAGGAAATAGCGTTTGCAGATGTCTACGTATCGAAGCAATACAGTTCAAATGCTTCTTAGAACGAGATATTGCATCTCATATCTATGTTTCATGATAAGATATAACATGATTTGCGGGGTGTTATGTATTCCTCGTCTACACTTCAAATGAATGTGAATGCGATACTTCCTCGCTAGGAAATAGCGATTGCAGATGTCTACGTATCGTAGCAATAGAGTTCATATGATGCTTAAAACGCGATATCGCATCTCATTTCTATGTTTCATGGTAAGATATAACATGATTTGCGAAGTGTAATGTATTCCTCGTCTACACTTCAAATGAATGTGAATGCGACACTTCCTCGCTAGGAAATAGCGTTTGCAGATGTCTACGTATCGTAGCAATAGTGTTCTAATGCTTCTTAAAACGCGATATCGCATCTCATTTCTATGTTTCATGGTAAGATATAATATGATTTGCGAAGTGTTATGTATTCCTCGCCTACACTTCAAATGAAAGTAAGTGCGACACTTCTTTGCTAGGAAATAGCGTTTGCAAATGTCTACCTATCGTAGCAATAGTGTTCTAATGCTTCTTAAAACGCGATATCGCATCTCATTTCTATGTTTCATGGTAAGATATAATATGATTTGCGAAGTATCATGTATTCCTCGTCTACACTTCAAATGAATGTAAATGCGACACTTCCTTGCTAGGAAATAGCGTCTGCAGATGTCTAGGTATCGTAGCAATAAAGTTCTAATGCTTCTTAAAACGCGGTATCGTATCTCATTTCTATGTTTCATGGTAAGATATAATATGATTTGCGAAGTGTTATGTATTCCTCGTCTACACTTCAAATGAATGTAAATGCGACACTTCCTTGCAAGGAAATAGCGATTGCAGATGTCTACGTATCGAAGCAATACAGTTCAAATGCTTCTTAGAACGAGATATTGCATCTCATATCTATGTTTCATGATAAGATATAACATGATTTGCGAAGTGTTATGTATTCCTCGTCTACACTTCAAATGAATTTGAATGCGATACTTCCTCGCTAGGAAATAGCGATTGCAGATGTCTACGTATCGTAGCAATAGAGTTCATATGATGCTTAAAACGCGATATCGCATCTCATTTCTATGTTTCATGGTAAGATATAACATGATTTGCGAAGTGTAATATATTCCTCGTCTACACTTCAAATGAATGTGAATGCGACACTTCCTCGCTAGGAAATAGCGTTTGCAGATGTCTACGTATCGTAGCAATAGTGTTCTAATGCTTCTTAAAACGCGATATCGCATCCCATTTCTATGTTTCATGGTAAGATATAATATGATTAGCGAAGTGTTATGTATTCCTCGCCTACACTTCAAATGAAAGTAAGTGCGACACTTCTTTGCTAGGAAATAGCGTTTGCAAATGTCTACCTATCGTAGCAATAGTGTTCTAATGCTTCTTAAAACGCGATATCGCATCTCATTTCTATGTTTCATGGTAAGATATAATATGATTTGCGAAGTATCATGTATTCCTCGTCTACACTTCAAATGAATGTAAATGCGACACTTCCTTGCTAGGAAATAGCGTCTGCAGATGTCTAGGTATCGTAGCAATAAAGTTCTAATGCTTCTTAAAACGCGGTATCGCATCTCATTTCTATGTTTCATGGTAAGATATAATATGATTTGCGAAGTGTTATGTATTCCTCGTCTACACTTCAAATGAATGTAAATGCGACACTTCTTTGCTAGGAAATAGCGTTTGCAAAATGTCTACCTATCGTGGCAATAGTGTTCTAATGCTTCTTGAAACGCGATATCGCATCTCATTTCTATGTTTCATGGTAAGATGTAATATGATTTGCGAAGTATTATGTATTCCTCGTCTACACTTCAAATGAATGTAAATGCGACACATCCTTGCAAGGAAATAGCGCTTGCAGATGTCTACGTATCGAAGCAATACAGTTCAAATGCTTCTTAGAACGAGATATTGCATCTCATATCTATGTTTCATGATAAGATATAACATGATTTGCGATGTGTTATGTATTCCTCGTCTACACTTCAAATGAATGTGAATGCGATACTTCCTCGCTAGGAAATAGCGATTGCAGATGTCTACGTATCGTAGCAATAGAGTTCATATGATGCTTAAAACGCGATATCGCATCTCATTTCTATGTTTCATGGTAAGATATAACATGATTTGCGAAGTGTAATGTATTCCTCGTCTACACTTCAAATGAATGTGAATGCGACACTTCCTCGCTAGGAAATAGCGTTTGCAGATGTCTTCGTATCGTAGCAATAGTGTTCTAATGCTTCTTAAAACGCGATATCGCATCTCATTTCTATGTTTCATGGTAAGATATAATATGATTTGCGAAGTGACATGTATTCCTCGCCTACACTTCAAATGAAAGTAAGTGCGACACTTCTTTGCTAGGAAATAGCGTTTGCAAATGTCTACCTATCGTAGCAATAGTGTTCTAATGCTTCTTAAAACGCGATATCGCATCTCATTTCTATGTTTCATGGTAAGATATAATATGATTTGCGAAGTATCATGTATTCCTCGTCTACACTTCAAATGAATGTAAATGCGACACTTCCTTGCTAGGAAATAGCGTCTGCAGATGTCTAGGTATCGTAGCAATAAAGTTCTAATGCTTCTTAAAAAGCGGTATCGCAACTCATTTCTATGTTTCATGGTAAGATATAATATGATTTGCGAAGTGTTATGTATTCCTCGTCTACACTTCGAATGAATGTGAATGCGATACTTCCTCGCTAGGAAATAGCGTTTGCAGATGTCTACGTATCGAAGCAATAGAGTTCAAATGCTTCTAAAAACAAGATATCGCATCTCAATTCTATGTTTCATGATAAGATGTAATATTCATTGCGAAGTGTTATGTATTCCTCGCCTACACTTCAAATGAATGTAAATGCGACACTTCCTTGCTAGGAAATAGCGTTTGCAGATGTCTACGTATCGAAGCAATAGAGTTCAAATGCTTCCTAAAACGAGATATTGCATCTCATATCTATGTTTCATGATAAGATATAATATTCATTGCGAAGTGTTATGCATTCCTCGTCTACGATTCAAATGGATGTAAATGCGACACTTCCTTGCTAGGAAATAGCGTTTGCAGATGTCTACGTATCGAAGCAATAGAGTTCAAATGCTTCTAAAAACAAGATATCGCATCTCAATTCTATGTTTCATGATAAGATGTAATATTCATTGCGAAGTGTTATGTACTCCTCGCCTACACTTCAAATGAATGTAAATGCGACACTTCCTTGCTAGGAAATAGCGTTTGCAGATGTCTACGTATCGAAGCAATAGAGTTCAAATGCTTCTAAAAACAAGATATCGCATCTCAATTCTATGTTTCATGATAAGATGTAATATTCGTTGCGAAGTGTTATGTATTCCTCGCCTACACTTCAAATGAATGTAAATGCGACACTTCCTTGCTAGGAAATAGCGTTTGCAGATGTCTACGTATCGAGGCAATAGAGTTCAAATGCTTCTTAAAACGAGATATTGCTTCTCATATCTATGTTTTCTGATAAGATATAATATTCATTGCGAAGTGTTATGCATTCCTCGTCTACGATTCAAATGAATGTAAATGCGACACTTCCTTACAAGGAAATAGCGTTTGCAGAAGTCTACGTATCGTAGCAATAGAGTTCTTATGATTCTTAAAACGCGATATTGCATCTCATTTCTATGTTTCATGGTAAGATATAACATGATGTGCGAAGTGTTATGTATTCCTCGTCTACACTTCAAATGAATGTGAATGCGACACTTCCTCGCTAGGAAATAGCGTTTGCAGATGTCTACGTATCGTAGCAATAGATTTCTAATGCTTCTTAAAACGCGATATCGCATCTCATTTCTATGTTTCATGGTAAGATATAATATAATTTGCGAAGTGTTATGTATTCCTCGTCTACACTTCAAATGAATGTAAATGCGACACTTCTTTGCTAGGAAATAGCGTTTGCAAATGTCTACATATCGTAGCAACAGTGTTCTAATGCTCCTTAAAACGCGATATCGCATCTCATTTCTATGTTTCATGGTAAGATATAATATGATTTGCGAAGTGTTATGTATTCCTCGTCTACACTTCAAATGAATGTAAATGCGACACTTCTTTGCTACGAAAGAGCGTTTGCAAATGTCTACATATCGTAGCAACAGTGTTCTAATGCTTCTTAAAGCGCGATATCGCATCTCATTTCTATGTTTCATGGTAAGATATAATATGATTTGCGAAGTATCATGTATTCCTCGTCTACACTTCAAATGAATGTAAATGCGACACTTCCTTGCAAGGAAATAGCGGTTGCAGAAGTCTACGTACCGAAGCAATAGATTTCAAATGCTTCTAAAAACAATATATCGCATCTCAATTCTATGTTTCATGATAAAATGTAATATTCATTGCGAAGTGTTATGTATTCCTCGCCTACACTTCAAATGAATGTAAATGCGACACTTCCTTGCTAGGAAATAGCGTTTGCAGATGTCTACGTATCGAAGCAATAGAGTTCAAATGCTTCTAAAAACAAGATATCGCATCTCAATTCTATGTTTCATGATAAGATGTAGTATTCATTGCGAAGTGTTATGTACTCCTCGCCTACACTTCAAATGAATGTAAATGCGACACTTCCTTGCTAGGAAATAGCGTTTGCAGATGTCTACGTATCGAAGCAATAGAGTTCAAATGCTTCTAAAAACAAGATATCGCATCTCAATTCTATGTATCATGATAAGATGTAATATTCATTGCGAAGTGTTATGTATTCCTCGCCTACACTTCAAATGAGTGTAAATGCGACACTTCCTTGCTAGGAAATAGCGTTTGCAGATGTCTACGTATCGAGGCAATAGAGTTCAAATGCTTCTTTAAACGCGATATTGCATCTTATATCTATGTTTCCTGATAAGATATAATATTCATTGCGAAGTGTTATGCATTCCTCGTCTACGATTCAAATGAATGTAAATGCGACACATCTTTGCTAGGAAATAGCGTTTGCAAATGTCTACATATCGTAGCAACAGTGTTCTAATGCTCCTTAAAACGCGATATCGCATCTCATATCCATGTTTCCTGATGAGATATAATATTCATTGCGAAGTGTTATGCATTCCTCGTCTACGATTCAAATGAATGTAAGTGCGACACTTCCTTTCAAGGAAATAGCGTTTGCAGAAGTCTACGTATCGTAGCAATAGAGTTCTTATGATTCTTAAAACGCGATATTGCATCACATTTCTATGTTTCATGGTATGATATAACATGATTTGCGAAGTGTTATGTATTCCTCGTCTACACTTCAAATGAATGTAAATGCGATACTTCCTCGCTAGGAAATAGCGTTTGCAGATGTCTACGTATCGTAGCAATAGAGTTCTTATGATTCTTAAAACGCGATATTGCATCACATTTCTATGTTTCATGGTATGATATAACATGATTTGCGAAGTGTTATGTATTCCTCGTCTACACTTCAAATGAATGTAAATGCGATACTTCCTCGCTAGGAAATAGCGTTTGCAGATGTCTACGTATCGTAGCAATAGCTTTCTAATGCTTCTTAAAACGCGATATCGCATCTCATTTCTATGTTTCATGGTAAGATATAATATTCATTGCGAAGTGTTATGCATTCCTCGTCTACGATTCAAATGAATGTAAATGCGACACTTCCTCGCTAGGAAATAGCGTTTGCAAATGTCTACCTATCGTAGCAATAGTGTTCTAATGCTTCTTAAAACGCGATATCGCATCTCATTTCTATGTTTCATGGTAAGATATAATATGATTTGCGAAGTATCATGTATTCCTCGTCTACACTTCAAATGAATGTAAATGCGACACTTCCTTGCAAGGAAATAGCGTTTGCAGATGTCCACGTATCGAAGCAATACAGTTCAAATGCTTCTTAAAACGAGATATTGCATCTCATATTTATGTTTCATGATAAGATATAATATTCATTGCGAAGTGTTATGCATTCCTCGTCTACGATTCAAATGGATGTAAATGCGACACTTCCTTGCTAGGAAATAGCGTTTGCAGATGTCTACGTATCGAAGCAATAGAGTTCAAATGCTTCTAAAAACAAGATATCGCATCTCAATTCTATGTTTCATGATAAGATGTAATATTCATTGCGAAGTGTTATGTATTCCTCGCCTACACTTCAAATGAATGTAAATGCGACACTTCCTTCCAAGGAAATAGCGTTTGCAGAAGTGTACGTATCGTAGCAATAGAGTTCTTATGATTCTTAAAACGCGATATTGCATCTCATTTCTATGTTTCATGGTAAGATATAACATGATGTGCGAAGTGTTATGTACTCCTCGCCTACACTTCAAATGAATGTAAATGCGATACTTCCTTGCAAGGAAATAGCGGTTGCAGAAGTCTACGTACCGAAGCAATAGATTTCAAATGCTTCTAAAAACAATATATCGCATCTCAATTCTATGTTTCATGATAAAATGTAATATTCATTGCGAAGTGTTATGTATTCCTCGCCTACACTTCAAATGAATGTAAATGCGACACTTCCTTGCTAGGAAATAGCGTTTGCAGATGTCTACGTATCGAAGCAATAGAGTTCAAATGCTTCTAAAAACAAGATATCGCATCTCAATTCTATGTTTCATGATAAGATGTAGTATTCATTGCGAAGTGTTATGTACTCCTCGCCTACACTTCAAATGAATGTAAATGCGACACTTCCTTGCTAGGAAATAGCGTTTGCAGATGTCTACGTATCGAAGCAATAGAGTTCAAATGCTTCTAAAAACAAGATATCGCATCTCAATTCTATGTTTCATGATAAGATGTAATATTCATTGCGAAGTGTTATGTATTCCTCGCCTACACTTCAAATGAGTGTAAATGCGACACTTCCTTGCTAGGAAATAGCGTTTGCAGATGTCTACGTATCGAGGCAATAGAGTTCAAATGCTTCTTTAAACGCGATATTGCATCTTATATCTATGTTTCCTGATAAGATATAATATTCATTGCGAAGTGTTATGCATTCCTCGTCTACGATTCAAATGAATGTAAATGCGACACATCTTTGCTAGGAAATAGCGTTTGCAAATGTCTACATATCGTAGCAACAGTGTTCTAATGCTCCTTAAAACGCGATATCGCATCTCATATCCATGTTTCCTGATGAGATATAATATTCATTGCGAAGTGTTATGCATTCCTCGTCTACGATTCAAATGAATGTAAGTGCGACACTTCCTTTCAAGGAAATAGCGTTTGCAGAAGTCTACGTATCGTAGCAATAGAGTTCTTATGATTCTTAAAACGCGATATTGCATCACATTTCTATGTTTCATGGTATGATATAACATGATTTGCGAAGTGTTATGTATTCCTCGTCTACACTTCAAATGAATGTAAATGCGATACTTCCTCGCTAGGAAATAGCGTTTGCAGATGTCTACGTATCGTAGCAATAGAGTTCTTATGATTCTTAAAACGCGATATTGCATCACATTTCTATGTTTCATGGTATGATATAACATGATTTGCGAAGTGTTATGTATTCCTCGTCTACACTTCAAATGAATGTAAATGCGATACTTCCTCGCTAGGAAATAGCGTTTGCAGATGTCTACGTATCGTAGCAATAGCTTTCTAATGCTTCTTAAAACGCGATATCGCATCTCATTTCTATGTTTCATGGTAAGATATAATATTCATTGCGAAGTGTTATGCATTCCTCGTCTACGATTCAAATGAATGTAAATGCGACACTTCCTCGCTAGGAAATAGCGTTTGCAAATGTCTACCTATCGTAGCAATAGTGTTCTAATGCTTCTTAAAACGCGATATCGCATCTCATTTCTATGTTTCATGGTAAGATATAATATGATTTGCGAAGTATCATGTATTCCTCGTCTACACTTCAAATGAATGTAAATGCGACACTTCCTTGCAAGGAAATAGCGTTTGCAGATGTCCACGTATCGAAGCAATACAGTTCAAATGCTTCTTAAAACGAGATATTGCATCTCATATTTATGTTTCATGATAAGATATAATATTCATTGCGAAGTGTTATGCATTCCTCGTCTACGATTCAAATGGATGTAAATGCGACACTTCCTTGCTAGGAAATAGCGTTTGCAGATGTCTACGTATCGAAGCAATAGAGTTCAAATGCTTCTAAAAACAAGATATCGCATCTCAATTCTATGTTTCATGATAAGATGTAATATTCATTGCGAAGTGTTATGTATTCCTCGCCTACACTTCAAATGAATGTAAATGCGACACTTCCTTCCAAGGAAATAGCGTTTGCAGAAGTGTACGTATCGTAGCAATAGAGTTCTTATGATTCTTAAAACGCGATATTGCATCTCATTTCTATGTTTCATGGTAAGATATAACATGATGTGCGAAGTGTTATGTACTCCTCGCCTACACTTCAAATGAATGTAAATGCGATACTTCCTTGCTAGGAAATAGCGATTGCAGAAGTATACGTATCGTAGCAATAGAGTTCATATGATGCTTAAAACGCGATATCGCATCTCAATTCTATGTTTCATGGTAAGATATAACATGATTTGCGAAGTGTTATGTATTCCTTGTCTACACTTCAAATGAATGTAAATGCGATACTTCCTCGCTAGGAAATAGCGTTTGCAGATGTCTACGTATCGTAGCAATAGCTTTCTAATGCTTCTTAAAAGGCAATATCGCATCTCATTTCTATGTTTCATGGTAAGATATAATATGATTTGCGAAGTGTTATGTATTCCTCGTCTACACTTCAAATGAATGTGAATGCGACACTTCCTTGCTAGGAAATAGCGTTTGCAGATGTCTACGTATCGAAGCAATAGAGTTCAAATGCTTCCTAAAACGAGATATTGCATCTCATATCTATGTTTCATGATAAGATATAATATTCATTGCGAAGTGTTATGCATTCCTCGTCTACGATTCAAATGGATGTAAATGCGACACTTCCTTGCTAGGAAATAGCGTTTGCAGATGTCTACGTATCGAAGCAATAGAGTTCAAATGCTTCTAAAAACAAGATATCGCATCTCAATTCTATGTTTCATGATAAGATGTAATATACATTGCGAAGTGTTATGTATTCCTCGCCTACACTTCAAATGAATGTGAATGCGACACTTCCTCGCTAGGAAATAGCGTTTGCAGATGTCTACGTATCGTAGCAATAGAGTTCTAATGCTTCTTAAAACGCGATATCGCATCTCATTTCTATGTTTCATGGTAAGATATAATAAGATTTGCGAAGTGTTATGTATTCCTCGTCTACACTTCAAATGAATGTAAATGCGACACTTCTTTGCTAGGAAATAGCGTTTGCAAATGTCTACATATCGTAGCAACAGTGTTCTAATGTTCCTTAAAACGCGATATCGCATCTCATTTCTATGTTTCATGGTAAGATATAATATGATTTGCGAAGTGTTATGTATTCCTCGTCTACACTTCAAATTTATGTAAATGCGACACTTCTTTGCTAGGAAAGAGCGTTTGCAAATGTCTACATATCGTAGCAACAGTGTTCTAATGCTTCTTAAAACGCGATATCGCATCTCATTTCTATGTTTCATGGTAAGATATAATATGATTTGCGAAGTATCATGTATTCCTCGTCTACACTTCAAATGAATGTAAATGCGACACTTCCTTGCAAGGAAATAGTGTTTGCAGATGTCTACGTATCGAAGCAATACAGTTCAAATGCTTCTTAGAACGAGATATTGCATCTCATATCTATGATTCATGATAAGATATAATATTCATTGCGAAGTGTTATGCATTCCTCGTCTACACTTCAAATGAATGTAAATGCGACACTTCCTTGCTAGGAAATAGCGATTGCAGATGTCTACGTATCGTAGCAATAGAGTTCATATGATGCTTAAAACGCGATATCGCATCTCATTTCTATGTTTCATGGTAAGATATAACATGATTTGCGAAGTGTTATGTATTCCTCGTCTACACTTCAAATGAATGTGAATGCGATACTTCCTCGCTAGGAAATAGCGTTTGCAGATGTATACGTATCGTAGCAATAGCTTTCTAATGCTTCTTAAAACGCGATATCGCATCTCATTTCTATGTTTCATGGTAAGATATAATATGATTTGCGAAGTGACATGTATTCCTCGTCTACACTTCAAATGAATGTGAATGCGACACTTCCTTGCTAGGAAATAGCGTTTGCAGATGTCTACGTATCGAAGCAATAGAGTTCAAATGCTTCTAAAAACAAGATATCGCATCTCAATTCTATGTTTCATGATAAGATGTAATATTCATTGCGAAGTGTTATGTATTCCTCGCCTACACTTCAAATGAATGTAAATGTGACACTTCCTTGCTAGGAAATAGCGTTTGCAGATGTCTACGTATCGAAGCAATAGAGTTCTTATGATTCTTAAAACGCGATATCGCACCTCATTTCTATGTTTCATGGTAAGATATAATATGATTTACGAAGTATTATGTATTCCTCGTCTACACTTCGAATGAATGTGAATGCGATACTTCCTCGCTAGGAAATAGCGTTTGCAGATGTCTACGTATCGTAGCAATAGAGTTCTAATGCTTCTTAAAACGAGATATTGCATCTCATATCTATGTTTCATGATAAGATATAATATTCATTGCGGAGTGTTATGCATTCCTCGTCTACGATTCAAATGAATGTAAATGCGACACTTCCTTGCAAGGAAATAGCGTTTGCAGATGTCTACGTATCGTAGCAATAGAGTCCTTATGATTCTTAAAACGCGATATTGCATCTCATTTCTATGTTTCATGGTAAGATATAATATGATTTGCGAAGTGTTATGTATTCCTCGTCTACACTTCAAATGAATGTGAATGCGACACTTCCTTGCTAGGAAATAGCGTTTGCAGATGTCTACGTATCGAGGCAATAGAGTTCAAATGCTTCTTAAAACGAGATATTGCATCTCATATCTATGTTTCCTGATTAGATATAATATTCATTGCGAAGTGTTATGCATTCCTCGTCTACGATTCAAATGAATGTAAATGCGACACTCCCTTCCAAGGATATAGCGTTTGCAGAAGTCTACGTATCGTAGCAATAGAGTTCTTATGATTCTTAAAACGCGATATTGCATCTCATTTCTATGTTTCATGGTAAGATATAACATGATGTGCGAAGTGTTATGTATTCCTCGTCTACACTTCAAATGAAAGTGAATGCGACACTTCCTCGCTAGGAAATAGCGTTTGCAGATTTCTACGTATCGTAGCAATAGATTTCTAATGCTTCTTAAAACGCGATATCGCATCTCATTTCTATGTTTCATGGTAAGATATAATATGATTTGCGAAGTGTTATGTATTCCTCGTCTACACTTCAAATGAATGTAAATGCGACACTTCTTTGCTAGGAAATAGCGTTTGCAAATGTCTACATATCGTAGCAACAGTGTTCTAATGCTCCTTAAAACGCGATATCGCATCTCATTTCTATGTTTCATGGTAAGATATAATATGATTTGCGAAGTGTTATGTATTCCTCGTCTACACTTCAAATGAATGTAAATGCGACACTTCTTTGCTAGGAAAGAGCGTTTGCAAATGTCTACATATCGTAGCAACAGTGTTCTAATGCTTCTTAAAGCGCGATATCGCATCTCATTTCTATGTTTCATGGTAAGATATAATATGATTTGCGAAGTATCATGTATTCCTCGTCTACACTTCAAATGAATGTAAATGCGACACTTCTTTGCTAGGAAAGAGCGTTTGCAAATGTCTACATATCGTAGCAACAGTGTTCTAATGCTTCTTAAAACGAGATATTGCATCTCATATCTATGTTTCATGATAAGATATAATATTCATTGCGGAGTGTTATGCATTCCTCGCCTACACTTCAAATGAATGTAAATGCGATACTTCCTTGCTAGGAAATAGCGATTGCAGATGTCTACGTATCGTAGCAATAGAGTTCATATGATGTTTAAAACGCGATATCGCATCTCAATTCTATGTTTCATGGTAAGATATAACATGATTTGCGAAGTGTTATGTATTCCTCGTCTACACTTCAAATGAATGTAAATGCGATACTTCCTCGCTAGGAAATAGCGTTTGCAGATGTCTACGTATCGTAGCAATAGCTTTCTAATGCTTCTTAAAAGGCAATATCGCATCTCATTTCTATGTTTCATGGTAAGATATAATATGATTTGCGAAGTGTTATGTATTCCTCGTCTACACTTCAAATGAATGTGAATGCGACACTTCCTTGCTAGGAAATAGCGTTTGCAGATGTCTACGTATCGAAGCAATAGAGTTCAAGTGCTTCTAAAAACAAGATATCGCATCTCAATTCTATGTTTCATGATAAGATGTAATATTCATTGCGAAGTGTTATGTATTCCTCGCCTACACTTCAAATGAATGTAAATGTGACACTTCCTTGCTAGGAAATAGCGTTTGCAGATGACTACGTATCGAAGCAATAGAGTTCTTATGATTCTTAAAATGCGATATCGCATCTCATTTCTATGTTTCATGGTAAGATATAATATGATTTGCGAAGTATTATGTATTCCTCGTCTACACTTCGAATGAATGTGAATGCGATACTTCCTCGCTAGGAAATAGCGTTTGCAGATGTCTACGTATCGTAGCAATAGAGTTCTAATGCTTCTTAAAACGAGATATTGCATCTCATATCTATGTTTCATGATAAGATATAATATTCATTGCGGAGTGTTATGCATTCCTCGTCTACGATTCAAATGAATGTAAATGCGACACTTCCTTCCAAGGAAATAGCGTTTGCAGATGTCTACGTATCGTAGCAATAGAGTCCTTATGATTCTTAAAACGCGATATTGCATCTCATTTCTATGTTTCATGGTAAGATATAATATGATTTGCGAAGTGTTATGTATTCCTCGCCTACACTTCAAATGAGTGTAAATGCGACACTTCCTTGCTAGGAAATAGCGTTTGCAGATGTCTACGTATCGAGGCAATAGAGTTCAAATGCTTCTTTAAACGCGATATTGCATCTCATATCTATGTTTCCTGATAAGATATAATATTCATTGCGAAGTGTTATGCATTCCTCGTCTACGATTCAAATGAATGTAAATGCGACACTTCTTTGCTAGGAAATAGCGTTTGCAGAAGTCTACGTATCGAAGCAATAGAGTTCAAATGCTTCTAAAAACAAGATATCGCATCTCAATTCTATGTTTCATGATAAGATGTAATATTCATTGCGAAGTGTTATGTATTCCTCGCCTACACTTCAAATGAGTGTAAATGCGACACTTCCTTGCTAGGAAATAGCGTTTGCAGATGTCTACGTATCGAGGCAATAGAGTTCAAATGCTTCTTTAAACGCGATATTGCATCTCATATCTATGTTTCCTGATAAGATATAATATTCATTGCGAAGTGTTATGCATTCCTCGTCTACGATTCAAATGAATGTAAATGCGACACTTCTTTGCTAGGAAATAGCGTTTGCAGAAGTCTACGTATCGAAGCAAT
The DNA here is from genome assembly GCF_050948175.1 of Xylocopa sonorina. Lineage (NCBI taxonomy): Eukaryota > Metazoa > Arthropoda > Insecta > Hymenoptera > Apidae > Xylocopa > Xylocopa sonorina. The sequence goes on from NW_027490232.1 coordinate 198,493, forward strand.
AGAGTTCAAATGCTTCTAAAAACAAGATATCGCATCTCAATTCTATGTTTCATGATAAGATGTAATATTCATTGCAAAGTGTTATGTATTCCTCGCCTGCACTTCAAATGAATGTAATTGCGACACTTCCTTGCTAGGAAATAGCGTTTGCAGATGTCTACGTATCGAAGCAATAGAGTTCAAATGCTTCTAAAAACAAGATATCGCATCTCAATTCTATGTTTCATGATAAGATGTAATATTCATTGCGAAGTGTTATGTACTCCTCGCCTACACTTCAAATGAATGTAAATGCGATACTTCCTTGCTAGGAAATAGCGATTGCAGATGTCTACGTATCGTAGCAATAGAGTTCATATGATGCTTAAAACGCGATATCGCATCTCAATTCTATGTTTCATGGTAAGATATAACATGATTTGCGAAGTGTTATGTATTCCTCGTCGACACTTCAAATGAATGTAAATGCGATACTTCCTCGCTAGGAAATAGCGGTTGTAGATGTCTACGTATCGTAGCAATAGAGTTCAAATGCTTCTAGAAACAAGATATCGCATCTCATTTCTATGTTTCATGGTAAGATATAATATGATTTGCGAAGTATCATGTATTCCTCGTCTACACTTCAAATGAATGTGAATGCGACACTTCCTCGCTAGGAAACAGCGTTTGCAGATGTCTACGTATCGTAGCAATAGAGTTCTAATGCTTCTTAAAACGCGATATCGCATCTCATTTCTATGTTTCATGGTAAGATATAATATGATTTGCGAAGTGTTATGTATTCCTCGCCTACACTTTAAATGAATGTAAATGCGACACTTCTTTGCTAGGAAATAGCGTTTGCAAATGTCTACTTATCGTAGCATTAGAGTTCAAATGCTTCTTAAAACGCGATATCGCATCTCATTTCTATGTTTCATGGTATGATATAATATGATTTGCGAAGTACCATGTATTCCTCGTCTACACTTCAAATGAATGTAAATGCGACACTTCCTTGCAAGGAAATAGCGTTTGCAGATGTCTACGTATCGAAGCAATAGAGTTCAAATGCTTCTTAAAACGAGATATTGCATCTCATATCTATGTTTCATGATAAGATATAATATTCATTGCGAAGTGTTATGCATTCCTCGTCTACGATTCAAATGGATGTAAATGCGACACTTCCTCGCTAGGTAATAGCGTTTGCAGATGTCTACGTATCGAAGCAATAGAGTTCAAATGCTTCTAAAAACAAGATATCGCATCTCAATTCTATGTTTCATGATAAGATGTAATATTCATTGCGAAGTGTTATGTATTCCTCGCCTACACTTCAAATGAATGTAAATGCGACACTTCCTTGCTAGGAAATAGCGTTTGCAGATATCTACGTATCGAGGCAATAGAGTTCCTATGATTCTTAAAACGCGTTATTGCATCTCATTTCTATGTTTCATGGTAAGATATAACATGATGTGCGAAGTGTTATGTATTCCTCGTCTACACTTCAAATGAATGTGAATGCGACACTTCCTCGCTAGGAAATAGCGTTTGCAGATGTCTACGTATCGTAGCAATAGAGTTCATATGATGCTCAAAACGCGATATCGCATCTCATTTCTATGTTTCATGGTAAGATATAATATGATTTGCGAAGTATCATGTATTCCTCGTCTACACTTCAAATGAATGTGAATGCGACACTTCCTCGCTAGGAAATAGCGTTTGCAGATGTCTACGTATCGTTAGCAATAGCTTTCTAATGCTTCTTAAAACGCGATATCGCATCTCATTTCTATGTTTCATGGTAAGATATAATATGATCTGCGAAGTATCATGTATTCCTCGTCTACACTTCAAATGAATGTAAATGCGACACTTCCTTGCAAGGAAATAGCGTTTGCAGATGTCTACCTATCGTAGCAATAGTGTTCTAATGCTTCTTAAAACGCGATATCGCATCTCATTTCTATGTTTCATGGTAAGATATAATATGATTTGCGAAGTGTCATGTATTCCTGGTCTACACTTCAAATGAATGTAAATGCGACACTTCCTTGCAAGGAAATAGCGTTTGCAGATGTCTACCTATCGTAGCAATAGTGTTCTAATGCTTCTTAAAACGCGATATCGCATCTCATTTCTATGTTTCATGGTAAGATATAATATGATTTGCGAAGTATCATGTATTCCTCGTCTACACTTCGAATGAATGTGAATGCGACACTTCCTCGCTAGGAAACAGCGTTTGCAGATGTCTACGTATCGTAGCAATAGAGTTCTAATGCTTCTTAAAACGCGATATCGCATCTCATTTCTATGTTTCATGGTAAGATATAATATGATTTGCGAAGTGTTATGTATTCCTCGCCTACACTTTAAATGAATGTAAATGCGACACTTCTTTGCTAGGAAATAGCGTTTGCAAATGTCTACGTATCGTAGCATTAGAGTTCAAATGCTTCTTAAAACGCGATATCGCATCTCATTTCTATTTTTCATGGTATGATATAATATGATTTGCGAAGTACCATGTATTCCTCGTCTACACTTCAAATGAATGTAAATGCGACACTTCCTTGCAAGGAAATAGCGTTTGCAGATGTCTACGTATCGAAGCAATAGAGTTCAAATGCTTCTTAAAACGAGATATTGCATCTCATATCTATGTTTCATGATAAGATATAATATTCATTGCGAAGTGTTATGCATTCCTCGTCTACGATTCAAATGGATGTAAATGCGACACTTCCTCGCTAGGTAATAGCGTTTGCAGATGTCTACGTATCGAAGCAATAGAGTTCAAATGCTTCTAAAAACAAGATATCGCATCTCAATTCTATGTTTCATGATAAGATGTAATATTCATTGCGAAGTGTTATGTATTCCTCGCCTACACTTCAAATGAATGTAAATGCGACACTTCCTTGCTAGGAAATAGCGTTTGCAGATATCTACGCATCGAGGCAATAGAGTTCCTATGATTCTTAAAACGCGTTATTGCATCTCATTTCTATGTTTCATGGTAAGATATAACATGATGTGCGAAGTGTTATGTATTCCTCGTCTACACTTCAAATGAATGTGAATGCGACACTTCCTCGCTAGGAAATAGCGTTTGCAGATGTCTACGTATCGTAGCAATAGATTTCTAATGCTTCTTAAAACGCGAGATCGCATCTCATTTCTATGTTTCATGGTAAGATATAATATGATTTGCGAAGTGTTATGTATTCCTCGTCTACACTTCAAATGAATGTAAATGCGACACTTCTTTGCTAGGAAATAGCGTTTGCAAATGTCTACATATCGTAGCAACAGTGTTCAAATGCTTCTAAAAACAAGATATCGCATCTCAATTCTATGTTTCATGATAAGATGTAATATTCATTGCGAAGTGTTATGTATTCCTCGTCTACACTTCAAATGAATGTAAATGCGACACTTCCTTGCTAGGAAATAGCGATTGCAGATGTCTACGTATCGTAGCAATAGAGTTCATATGATTCTTAAAAAGCGATATCGCATCTCATTTCTATGTTTCATGGTAAGACATAACATGATTTGCGAAGTGTTATGTATTCCTCGTCTACACTTCAAATGAATGTAAATGCGACACTTCTTTGCTAGGAAATAGCGTTTGCAAATGTCTACATATCGTAGCAATAGAGTTCATATGATCCTTAAAACGCGATATCGCATCTCATTTCTATGTTTCATGGTAAGATATAACATGATTTGCGAAGTGTTATGTATTCCTCGTCTACACTTCAAATGAATGTAAATGCCATACTTCCTCGCTAGGAAATAGCGTTTGCAAATGTCTACCTATCGTAGCAATAGTGTTCTAATGCTTCTAGAAACAAGATATCGCATCTCATTTCTATGTTTCATGGTAAGATATAATATGATTTGCGAAGTATCATGTATTCCTCGTCTACGATTCAAATGAATGTAAATGCGACACTTCCTCGCTAGGAAACAGCGTTTGCAGATGTCTACGTATCGTAGCAATAGAGTTCTAATGCTTCTTAAAACGCGATATCGCATCTCATTCCTATGTTTCATGGTAAGATATAATATGATTTGCGAAGTATCATGTATTCCTCGTCTACACTTCAAATGAATGTAAATGCGACACTTCCTTGCTAGGAAATAGCGTCTGCAGATGTCTAGGTATCGTAGCAATAAAGTTCTATTGCTTCTTAAAACGCGATATCGCATCTCATTTCTATGTTTCATGGTAAGATATAATATGATTTGCGAAGTATCATGTATTCCTCGTCTACACTTCAAATGAATGTAAATGCGACACTTCCTTGCTAGGAAATAGCGATTGCAGATGTCTACGTATCGTAGCAATAGAGTTCATATGATGTTTAAAACGCGATATCGCATCTCATTTCTATGTTTCATGGTAAGATATAACATGATTTGCGAAGTGTAATGTATTCCTCGTCTACACTTCAAACGAATGTGAATGCGACACTTCCTCGCTAGGAAATAGCGTTTGCAGATGTCTACGTATCGTAGCAATAGTGTTCTAATGCTTCTTAAAACGCGATATCGCATCTCATTTCTATGTTTCATGGTAAGATATAATATGATTTGCGAAGTATCATGTATTCCTCGTCTACACTTCAAATGAATGTAAGTGCGACACTTCTTTGCTAGGAAATAGCGTTTGCAAATGTCTACCTATCGTAGCAATAGTGTTCTAATGCTTCTTAAAACGCGATATCGCATCTCATTTCTATGTTTCATGGTAAGATATAATATGATTTGCGAAGTATCATGTATTCCTCGTCTACACTTCAAATGAATGTAAATGCGACACTTCCTTGCTAGGAAATAGCGTCTGCAGATGTCTAGGTATCGTAGCAATAAAGTTCTAATGCTTCTTAAAACGCGATATCGCATATCATTTCTATGTTTCATGGTAAGATATAATATGATTTGCGAAGTATCATGTATTCCTCGTCTACACTTCAAATGAATGTGAATGCGACACTTCCTTGCTAGGAAATAGAGATTGCAGATGTCTACGAATCGTAGCAATAGAGTTCATATGATTCTTAAAACGCGATATCGCATCTCATTTCTATGTTTCATGGTAAGATATAACATGATTTGCGAAGTGTTATGTATTCCTCGTCTACACTTCAAATGAATGTAAATGCGATACTTCCTCGCTAGGAAATAGCGTTTGCAAATGTCTACATATCGTAGCAACAGTGTTCTAATGCTCCTTAAAACGCGATATCGCATCTCACTTCTATGTTTCATGGTAAGATATAATATGATTTGCGAAGTGTTATGTATTCCTCGTCTACACTTCAAATTTATGTAAATGCGACACTTCTTTGCTAGGAAAGAGCGTTTGCAAATGTCTACATATCGTAGCAACAGTGTTCTAATGCTCCTTAAAACGCGATATCGCATCTCATTTCTATGTTTCATGGTAAGATATAATATGATTTGCGAAGTGTTATGTATTCCTCGTCTACACTTCAAATCAATGTAAATGCGACACTTCTTTGCTAGGAAAGAGCGTTTGCAAATGTCTACATATCGTAGCAACAGTGTTCTAATGCTTCTTAAAACGCGATATCGCATCTCATTTCTATGTTTCATGGTAAGATATAATATGATTTGCGAAGTATCATGTATTCCTCGTCTACACTTCAAATGAATGTAAATGCGACACTTCCTTGCTAGGAAATAGCGTTTGCAGATGTCTACGTATCGAAGCAATGGAGTTCAAATGCTTCTAAAAACAAGATATCGCATCTCAATTCTATGTTTCATGATAAGATGTAATATTCATTGCGAAGTGTTATGTATTCCTCGTCTACGCTTCAAATGAATGTAAATGCGACACTTCCTTGCTAGGAAATAGCGATTGCAGATGTCTACGTATCGTAGCAATAGAGTTCATATATTTCTTAAAAAGCGATATCGCATCTCATTTCTATGTTTCATGGTAAGACATAACATGATTTGCGAAGTGTTATGTATTCCTCGTCTACACTTCAAATGAATGTAAATGCGACACTTCTTTGCTAGGAAATAGCGTTTGCAAATGTCTACATATCGTAGCAATAGAGTTCATATGATTCTTAAAACGCGATATCGCATCTCATTTCTATGTTTCATGGTAAGATATAACATGATTTGCGAAGTGTTATGTATTCCTCGTCTACACTTCAAATGAATGTAAATGCCATACTTCCTCGCTAGGAAATAGCGTTTGCAAATGTCTACCTATCGTAGCAATAGTGTTCTAATGCTTCTTAAAACGCGATATCGCATCTCATTTCTATGTTTCATGGTAAGATATAATATGATTTGCGAAGTATCATGTATTCCTCGTCTACGATTCAAATGAATGTAAATGCGACACTTCCTCGCTAGGAAACAGCGTTTGCAGATGTCTACGTATCGTAGCAATAGAGTTGTAATGCTTCTTAAAACGCGATATCGCATCTCATTCCTATGTTTCATGGTAAGATATAATATGATTTGCGAAGTATCATGTATTCCTCGTCTACACTTCAAATGAATGTGAATGCGACACTTCCTTGCTAGGAAATAGCGATTGCAGATGTCTACGTATCGTAGCAATAGAGTTCATATGATGATCAAAACGCGATATCGCATCTCATTTCTATGTTTCATGGTAAGATATAATATGATTTGCGAAGTATCATGTATTCCTCGTCTACACTTCAATGAATGTGAATGCGACACTTCCACGCTAGGAAATAGCGTTTGCAGATGTCTACGTATCGTTAGCAATAGCTTTCTAATGCTTCTTAAAACGCGATATCGCATCTCATTTCTATGTTTCATGGTAAGATATAATATGATCTGCGAAGTATCATGTATTCCTCGTCTACACTTCAAATGAATGTAAATGCGACACTTCCTTGCTAGGAAATAGCGATTGCAGATGTCTACGTATCGTAGCAATAGAGTTCGTATGATGCTTAAAACGCGATATCGCATCTCATTTCTATGTTTCATGGTAAGATATAACATGATTTGCGAAGTGTAATGTATTCCTCGTCTACACTTCAAATGAATGTGAATGCGACACTTCCTCGCTAGGAAATAGCGTTTGCAGATGTCTACGTATCGTAGCAATAGTGTTCTAATGCTTCTTAAAACGCGATATCGCATCTCATTTCTATGTTTCATGGTAAGATATAATATGATTTGCGAAGTGTTATGTATTCCTCGCCTACACTTCAAATGAAAGTAAGTGCGACACTTCTTTGCTAGGAAATAGCGTTTGCAAATGTCTACCTATCGTAGCAATAGTGTTCTAATGCTTCTTAAAACGCGATATCGCATCTCATTTCTATGTTTCATGGTAAGATATAATATGATTTGCGAAGTATCATGTATTCCTCGTCTACACTTCAAATGAATGTAAATGCGACACTTCCTTGCTAGGAAATAGCGTCTGCAGATGTCTAGGTATCGTAGCAATAAAGTTCTAATGCTTCTTAAAACGCGATATCGCATCTAATTTCTATGTTTCATGGTAAGATATAATATGATTTGCGAAGTATCATGTATTCCTCGTCTACACTTCAAATGAATGTAAATGCGACACTTCCTTGCTAGGAAATAGCGATTGCAGATGTTTACGTATCGTAGCAATAGAGTTCATATGATTCTTAAAACGCGATATCGCATAACATTTCTATGTTTCATGGTAAGATATAATATGATTTGCGAAGTATCATGTATTCCTCGTCTACACTTCAAATGAATGTAAATGCGACACTTCCTTGCTAGGAAATAGCGATTGCAGGTGTCTACGAATCGTAGCAATAGAGTTCATATGATGCTTAAAACGCGATATCGCATCTCATTTCTATGTTTCATGGTAAGATATAACATGATTTGCGAAGTGTAATGTATTCCTCGTCTACACTTCAAATGAATGTGAATGCGACACTTCCTCGCTAGGAAATAGCGTTTGCAGATGTCTACGTACCGTAGCAATAGTGTTCTAATGCTTCTTAAAACGCGATATCGCATCTCATTTCTATGTTTCATGGTAAGATATAATATGATTTGCGAAGTGTTATGTATTCCTCGCCTACACTTCAAATGAAAGTAAGTGCGACACTTCTTTGCTAGGAAATAGCGTTTGCAAATGTCTATCTATCGTAGCAATAGTGTTCTAATGCTTCTTAAAACGCGATATCGCATCTCATTTCTATGTTTCATGGTAAGATATAATATGATTTGCGAAGTATCATGTATTCCTCGTCTACACTTCAAATGAATGTAAATGCGACACTTCCTTGCTAGGAAATAGCGTCTGCAGATGTCTAGGTATCGTAGCAATAAAGTTCTAATGCTTCTTAAAACGCGATATCGCATCTCATTTCTATGTTTCATGGTAAGATATAATATGATTTGCGAAGTATCATGTATTCCTCGTCTACACTTCAAATGAATGTAAATGCGACACTTCCTTGCTAGGAAATAGCGATTGCAGATGTCTACGTATCGTAGCAATAGAGTTCATATGATGCTTAAAACGCGATATCGCATCTCATTTCTATGTTTCATGGTAAGATATAACATGATTTGCGAAGTGTAATGTATTCCTCGTCTACACTTCAAATGAATGTGAATGCGACTCTTCCTCGCTAGGAAATAGCGTTTGCAGATGTCTACGTATCGTAGCAATAGTGTTCTAATGCTTCTTAAAACGCGATATCGCATCTCATTTCTATGTTTCATGGTAAGATATAATATGATTTGCGAAGTGTTATGTATTCCTCGTCTACACTTCAAATGAATGTAAATGCGATACTTCCTCGCTAGGAAATAGCGTTTGCAGATGTCTACGTATCGTAGCAATAGAGTTCATATGATTCTTAAAACGCGATATCGCATATCATTTCTATGTTTCATGGTAAGATATAATATGATTTGCGAAGAATCATGTATTCCTCGTCTACACTTCAAATGAATGTGAATGCGACACTTCCTTGCTAGGAAATAGCGATTGCAGATGTCTACGTATCGTAGCAATAGAGTTCATATGATGCTCAAAACGCGATATCGCATCTCATTTCTATGTTTCATGGTAAGATATAACATGATTTGCGAAGTGTTATGTATTCCTCGTCTACACTTCTAATGAATGTAAATGCGATACTTCCTCGCTAGGAAATAGCGTTTGCAGATGTCTACGTATCGTAGCAATAGCTTAATAATGCTTCTTAAAAGGCGATATCGTATCTCATTTCTATGTTTCATGGTAAGATATAACATGATGTGCGAAGTGTTATATATTCCTCGTCTACACTTCAAATGAATGTGAATGCGACTCTTCCTCGCTAGGAAATAGCGTTTGCAGATGTCTACGTATCGTAGCAATAGAGTTCTAATGCTTCTTAAAACGCGATATTGCATCTCATTTCTATGTTTCATGGTAAGATATAATATGATTTGCGAAGTGTTATGTATTCCTCGTCTACAGTTCAAATGAATGTAAATGCGACACTTCTTTGCTAGGAAATAGCGTTTGCAAATGTCTACATATCGTAGCAACAGTGTTCTAATGCTCCTTAAAACGCGATATCGCATCTCATTTCTATGTTTCATGGTAAGATATAATATGATTTGCGAAGTATCACGTATTCCTCGTCTACACTTCAAATGAATGTAAATGCGACACTTCCTTGCTAGGAAATAGCGTCTGCAGATGTCTAGGTATCGTAGCAATAAAGTTCTAATGCTTCTTAAAACGCGATATCGCATCTCAATTCTATGTTTCATGGTAAGATATAATATGATTTGCGAAGTGTTATGTATTCCTCGTCTACAGTTCAAATGAATGTAAATGCGACACTTCTTTGCTAGGAAATAGCGTTTGCAAATGTCTACATATCGTAGCTACAGTGTTCTAATGCTTCCTAAAACGAGATATTGCATCTCATATCTATGTTTCATGATAAGATATAATATTCATTGCGAAGTGTTATGCATTCCTCGTCTGCGATTCAAATGGATGTAAATGCGACACTTCCTTGCTAGGAAATAGCGTTTGCAGATTTCTACGTATCGAAGCAATAGAGTTCAAATGCTTCTAAAAACAAGATATCGCATCTCAATTCTATGTTTCATGATAAGATGTAATATTCATTGCGAAGTGTTATGTATTCCTCGCCTACACTTCAAATGAATGTAAATGCGACACTTCCTTGCTAGGAAATAGCGTTTGCAGATGTCTACGTATCGAGGCAATAGAGTTCAAATGATTCTTAAAACGCGATATCGCATCTCATTTCTATGTTTCATGGTAAGATATAACATGATTTGCGAAAGTGTTATGTATTCCTCGTCTACACTTCAAATGAATGTAAATGCGACACTTCCTTGCAAGGAAATAGCGTTTGCAGATGTCTACGTTTCGAAGCAATAGAGTTCAAATGCTTCTTAAAACGAGATATTGCATCTCATATCTATGTTTCATGATAAGATATAATATTCATTGCGAAGTGTTATGCATTCCTCGTCTACGATACAAATGAATGGAAATGCGACACTTCCTTGCAAGGAAATAGCGTTTGCAGATGTCTACGTATCGTAGCAATAGAGTTCTTATGATTCTTAAAACGCGATATTGCATCTCATTTCTATGTTTCATGGTAAGATATAATATGATTTGCGAAGTGTTTTGTATTCCTCGTCTACACTTCAAATGAATGTAAATGCGACACTTCTTTTCTAGGAAATAGCGTTTGCAAATGTCTACCTATCGTAGCAATAGTGTTCTAATGCTTCTTAAAACGCGATATCGCATCTCATTTCTATGTTTCATGGTAAGATATAAAATGATTTGCGAAGTGTTATGCATTCCTCCTCTACACTTCAAATGAATGTAAATGCGACTCTTCCTTGCAAGGAAATAGCGTTTGCAGATGTCTACCTATCGTAGCAATAGAGTTCTAGTGCTTCTTAAAACGCGATATCGCATCTCATTTCTATGTTTCATGCTAAGATATAATATGATTTGCGAAGTGTTATGTATTCCTCGCCTATACTTCAAATGAATGTAAATGCCACACTTATTTGCTAGGAAATAGCGTTTGTAAATGTCTACCTATCGCAGCAATAGAGTTCTAATGCTTCTTAAAACTCGATATAGCATCTCATTTCTATGTTTCATGGTAAGATGTAATATGATTTGCGAAGTGTTATGCATTCCTCGTCTACGATTCAAATGAATGTAAATGCGACACTTCCTTGCAAGGAAGTAGCGTTTGCAGATGTCTACGTATCGTAGCAAGAGAGTTCATATGATTCTTAAAACGCGATATCGCATCTCGTTTCTATGTTTCATGGTAAGATATAACATGATTTGCGAAGTGTTATGTATTCCTCTTATACTATTCAAATGAATGTAAATGCGACACTTCCTCGCTAGGAAATAGCGTTTGCAGATGTCTACGTATCGTAGCAATACATTTCTAATGCTTCTTAAAACGCGATATCGCATCTCATTTCTATGTATCATGGTAAGATATAATATGATTTGCGAAGTGTCATGTATTCCTCGTCTACACTTCAAATGAACTTAAATGCGACACTTCCTTGCTAGGAAATAGCGTCTGCAGATGTCTAGGTATCGTAGCAATAGAGTTCTAATGCTTCTTAAAACGCGATATCGCATTTCATTTCTATGTTTCATGGTAAGATATAATATGATTTGCGAAGTGTTATGTATTCCTCGTCTACACTTCAAATGATTGTAAATGCGACTCTTCCTTGCAAGGAAATAGCGTTTGCAGATGTCTACGTATCGAAGCACTAGAGTTCAAATGCTTCTTAAAACGAGATATTGCATCTCATATCTATGTTTCATGATAAGATATAATATTCATTGCGAACTGTTATGTATTCCTCGCTTACACTTCAAATGAATGTAAATGCGACACTTCCTTGCAAGGAAATAGCGTATGCAGATGTCTACGTATCGAAGCAATAGAGTTCAAATGCTTCTTAAAACGAGATATTGCATCTCATATCTATGTTACATGATAAGATATAATATTCATTGCGATGTGTTATGCATTCCTCGTCTACACTTCAAATGAATGTGAATGCGACACTTCCTCGCTAGGAAATAGCGTTTGCAGATGTCTACGTAATGTAGCAATAGATTTCTAATGCTTCTTAAAGCGCGATATCGCATCTCATTTCTATGTTTCATGGTAAGATATAATATGATTTGCGAAGTGTTATGTATTCCTCGTCTACACTTCAAATGATTGTAAATGCGACTCTTCCTTGCAAGGAAATAGCGTTTGCAGATGTCTACGTATTGTAGCAATAGAGTTCTAATGCTTCTTAAAACGCGATATTGCATCTCATTTCTGTCTCTTGGTAAGATGTAATATGATTTGCGAAGTGTTATGCATTCCTCCTCTACACTTCAAATGAATGTGAATGCGACACTTCCTTGCAAGGAAATAGCATTTGCAGATGTCTACCTATCGTAGCAATAGAGTTCTATTGCTTCTTAAAACGCGATATTGCATCTCATTTCTATGTTTCATGGTAAGATATAATATGATTTGCGAAGTGTTATGTATTCCTCGTCTACACTTCAAATGAATGGAAATGCGACACTTCGTTGCTAGGAAATAGCGTCTTCAGATGTCTAGGTATCGTAGCAATAGAGTTCTAATGCTTCTTAAAACGCGATATTGCATCTCTTTTGTGTTTCATGGTAAGATGTAATATGATTTGCGAAGTGTTATGCATTCCTCCTCTACACTTCAAATGAATGTAAATGCGACACTTCCTTGCTAGGAAATAGCGTCTGCAGATGTCTAGGTATCGTAGCAATAGAGTTCTAATGCTTCTTAAAACGCGAAATCGCATCTCATTTCTATGTTTCATGGTAAGATATAATATGATTTGCGAAGTGTTATGTATTCCTCGTCTACACTTCAAATGAATGTAAATGCGACACTTCTTTTCTAGGAAGTAGCGTTTGCAAATGTCTACCTATCGTAGCAATAGTGTTCTAATGCTTCTTAAAACGCGATATCGCATCTCATTTCTATGTTTCATGGTAAGATATAAAATGATTTGCGAAGTGTTATGCATTCCTCCTCTACACTTCAAATGAATGTAAATGCGACACTTCCTTGCAAGGAAATAGCGTTTGCAGATGTCTACCTATCGTCACAATAGAGTTCTAGTGCTTCTTAAAACGCGATATCGCATCTCATTTCTATGTTTCATGCTAAGATATAATATGATTTGCGAAGTGTTATGTATTCCTCGCCTATACTTCAAATGAATGTAAATGCCACACTTATTTGCTAGGAAATAGCGTTTGTAAATGTCTACCTATCGCAGCAATAGAGTTCTAATGCTTCTTAAAACTCGATATAGCATCTCATATCTATGTTACATGATCAGATATAATATTCATTGCGATGTGTTATGCATTCCTCGTCTACACTTCAAATGAATGTGAATGCGACACTTCCTCGCTAGGAAATAGCGTTTGCAGATGTCTACGTAATGTAGCAATAGAGTTCTAATGCTTCTTAAAACGCGAAATCGCATCTCATTTCTATGTATCATGGTAAGATATAATATGATTTGCGAAGTGTCATGTATTCCTCGTCTACACTTCAAATGAACTTAAATGCGACACTTCCTTGCTAGGAAATAGCGTCTGCAGATGTCTAGGTATCGTAGCAATAGAGTTCTAATGCTTCTTAAAACGCGATATCGCATTTCATTTCTATGTTTCATGGTAAGATATAATATGATTTGCGAAGTGTTATGTATTCCTCGTCTACACTTCAAATGATTATAAATGCGACTCTTCCTTGCAAGGAAATAGCGTTTGCAGATGTCTACGTATCGAAGCACTAGAGTTCAAATGCTTCTTAAAACGAGATATTGCATCTCATATCTATGTTTCATGATAAGATATAATATTCATTGCGAACTGTTATGTATTCCTCGTCTACACTTCAAATGAATGTAAATGCGACACTTCCTTGCAAGGAAATAGCGTATGCAGATGTCTACGTATCGAAGCAATAGAGTTCAAATGCTTCTTAAAACGAGATATTGCATCTCATATCTATGTTACATGATAAGATATAATATTCATTGCGATGTGTTATGCATTCCTCGTCTACACTTCAAATGAATGTGAATGCGACACTTCCTCGCTAGGAAATAGCGTTTGCAGATGTCTACGTAATGTAGCAATAGATTTCTAATGCTTCTTAAAGCGCGATATCGCATCTCATTTCTATGTTTCATGGTAAGATATAATATGATTTGCGAAGTGTTATGTATTCCTCGTCTACACTTCAAATGATTGTAAATGCGACTCTTCCTTGCAAGGAAATAGCGTTTGCAGATGTCTACGTATTGTAGCAATAGAGTTCTAATGCTTCTTAAAACGCGATATTGCATCTCATTTCTGTCTCTTGGTAAGATGTTATATGATTTGCGAAGTGTTATGCATTCCTCCTCTACACTTCAAATGAATGTAAATGCGACACTTCCTTGCTAGGAAATAGGGTCTGCAGATGTCTAGGTATCGTAGCAATAGAGTTCTAATGCTTCTTAAAACGCGAAATCGCACCTCATTTCTATGTTTCATGGTAAGATATAATATGATTTGCGAAGTGTTATGTATTCCTCGTCTACACTTCAAATGAATGTAAATGCGACACTTCTTTTCTAGGAAGTAGCGTTTGCAAATGTCTACCTATCGTAGCATTAGTGTTCTAATGCTTCTTAAAACGCGATATCGCATCTCATTTCTATGTTTCATGGTAAGATATAAAATGATTTGCGAAGTGTTATGCATTCCTCCTCTACACTTCAAATGAATGTAAATGCGACACTTCCTTGCAAGGAAATAGCGTTTGCAGATGTCTACCTATCGTCACAATAGAGTTCTAGTGCTTCTTAAAACGCGATATCGCATCTCATTTCTATGTTTCATGCTAAGATATAATATGATTTGCGAAGTGTTATGTATTCCTCGCCTATACTTCAAATGAATGTAAATGCCACACTTATTTGCTAGGAAATAGCGTTTGTAAATGTCTACCTATCGCAGCAATAGAGTTCTAATGCTTCTTAAAACTCGATATAGCATCTCATTTCTATGTTTCATGGTAAGATGTAATATGATTTGCGAAGTGTTATGCATTCCTCGTCTACGATTCAAATGAATGTAAATGCGACACTTCCTTGCAAGGAAGTAGCGTTTGCAGATGTCTACGTATCGTAGCAAGAGAGTTCATATGATTCTTAAAACGCGATATCGCATCTCGTTTCTATGTTTCATGGTAAGATATAACATGATTTGCGAAGTGTTATGTATTCCTCTTATACTATTCAAATGAATGTAAATGCGACACTTCCTCGCTAGGAAATAGCGTTTGCAGATGTCTACGTATCGTAGCAATACATTTCTAATGCTTCTTAAAACGCGATATCGCATCTCATTTCTATGTATCATGGTAAGATATAATATGATTTGCGAAGTGTCATGTATTCCTCGTCTACACTTCAAATGAACTTAAATGCGACACTTCCTTGCTAGGAAATAGCGTCTGCAGATGTCTAGGTATCGTAGCAATAGAGTTCTAATGCTTCTTAAAACGCGATATCGCATTTCATTTCTATGTTTCATGGTAAGATATAATATGATTTGCGAAGTGTTATGTATTCCTCGTCTACACTTCAAATGATTGTAAATGCGACACTTCCTTGCAAGGAAATAGCATTTGCAGATGTCTACCTATCGTAGCAATAGAGTTCTATTGCTTCTTAAAACGCGATATTGCATCTCATTTCTATGTTTCATGGTAAGATATAATATGATTTGCGAAGTGTTATGTATTCCTCGTCTACACTTCAAATGAATGGAAATGCGACACTTCGTTGCTAGGAAATAGCGTCTTCAGATGTCTAGGTATCGTAGCAATAGAGTTCTAATGCTTCCTAAAACGCGATATTGCATCTCTTTTGTGTTTCATGGTAAGATGTAATATGATTTGCGAAGTGTTATGCATTCCTCCTCTACACTTCAAATGAATGTAAATGCGACACTTCCTTGCTAGGAAATAGCGTCTGCAGATGTCTAGGTATCGTAGCAATAGAGTTCTAATGCTTCTTAAAACGCGAAATCGCATCTCATTTCTATGTTTCATGGTAAGATATAATATGATTTGCGAAGTGTTATGTATTCCTCGTCTACACTTCAAATGAATGTAAATGCGACACTTCTTTTCTAGGAAATAGCGTTTGCAAATGTCTACCTATCGTAGCAATAGTGTTCTAATGCTTCTTAAAACGCGATATCGCATCTCATTTCTATGTTTCATGGTAAGATATAACATGATTTGCGAAGTGTTATGTATTCCTCTTATACTATTCAAATGAATGTAAATGCGACACTTCCTCGCTAGGAAATAGCGTTTGCAGATGTCTACGTATCGTAGCAATACATTTCTAATGCTTCTTAAAACGCGATATCGCATCTCATTTCTATGTATCATGGTAAGATATAATATGATTTGCGAAGTGTCATGTATTCCTCGTCTACACTTCAAATGAACTTAAATGCGACACTTCCTTGCTAGGAAATAGCGTCTGCAGATGTCTAGGTATCGTAGCAATAGAGTTCTAATGCTTCTTAAAACGCGATATCGCATTTCATTTCTATGTTTCATGGTAAGATATAATATGATTTGCGAAGTGTTATGCATTCCTCGTCTACACTTCAAATGAATGTGAATGCGACACTTCCTCGCTAGGAAATAGCGTTTGCAGATGTCTACGTAATGTAGCAATAGATTTCTAATGCTTCTTAAAGCGCGATATCGCATCTCATTTCTATGTTTCATGGTAAGATATAATATGATTTGCGAAGTGTTATGTATTCCTCGTCTACACTTCAAATGATTGTAAATGCGACTCTTCCTTGCAAGGAAATAGCGTTTGCAGATGTCTACGTATTGTAGCAATAGAGTTCTAATGCTTCTTAAAACGCGATATTGCATCTCATTTCTGTCTCTTGGTAAGATGTAATATGATTTGCGAAGTGTTATGCATTCCTCCTCTACACTTCAAATGAATGTAAATGCGACACTTCCTTGCTAGGAAATAGCGTCTGCAGATGTCTAGGTATCGTAGCAATAGAGTTCTAATGCTTCTTAAAACGCGAAATCGCATCTCATTTCTATGTTTCATGGTAAGATATAATATGATTTGCGAAGTGTTATGTATTCCTCGTCTACACTTCAAATGAATGTAAATGCGACACTTCTTTTGTAGGAAGTAGCGTTTGCAAATGTCTACCTATCGTAGCATTAGTGTTCTAATGCTTCTTAAAACGCGATATCGCATCTCATTTCTATGTTTCATGGTAAGATATAAAATGATTTGCGAAGTGTTATGCATTCCTCCTCTACACTTCAAATGAATGTAAATGCGACACTTCCTTGCAAGGAAATAGCGTTTGCAGATGTCTACCTATCGTCACAATAGAGTTCTAGTGCTTCTTAAAACGCGATATCGCATCTCATTTCTATGTTTCATGCTAAGATATAATATGATTTGCGAAGTGTTATGTATTCCTCGCCTATACTTCAAATGAATGTAAATGCCACACTTATTTGCTAGGAAATAGCGTTTGTAAATGTCTACCTATCGCAGCAATAGAGTTCTAATGCTTCTTAAAACTCGATATAGCATCTCATTTCTATGTTTCATGGTAAGATGTAATATGATTTGCGAAGTGTTATGCATTCCTCGTCTACGATTCAAATGAATGTAAATGCGACACTTCCTTGCAAGGAAGTAGCGTTTGCAGATGTCTACGTATCGTAGCAAGAGAGTTCATATGATTCTTAAAACGCGATATCGCATCTCGTTTCTATGTTTCATGGTAAGATATAACATGATTTGCGAAGTGTTATGTATTCCTCTTATACTATTCAAATGAATGTAAATGCGACACTTCCTCGCTAGGAAATAGCGTTTGCAGATGTCTACGTATCGTAGCAATACATTTCTAATGCTTCTTAAAACGCGATATCGCATCTCATTTCTATGTATCATGGTAAGATATAATATGATTTGCGAAGTGTCATGTATTCCTCGTCTACACTTCAAATGAACTTAAATGCGACACTTCCTTGCTAGGAAATAGCGTCTGCAGATGTCTAGGTATCGTAGCAATAGAGTTCTAATGCTTCTTCAAACGCGATATCGCATTTCATTTCTATGTTTCATGGTAAGATATAATATGATTTGCGAAGTGTTATGTATTCCTCGTCTACACTTCAAATGATTGTAAATGCGACTCTTCCTTGCAAGGAAATAGCGTTTGCAGATGTCTACGTATCGAAGCACTAGAGTTCAAATGCTTCTTAAAACGAGATATTGCATCTCATATCTATGTTTCATGATAAGATATAATATTCATTGCGAACTGTTATGTATTCCTCGTCTACACTTCAAATGAATGTAAATGCGACACTTCCTTGCAAGGAAATAGCGTATGCAGATGTCTACGTATCGAAGCAATAGAGTTCAAATGCTTCTTAAAACGAGATATTGCATCTCATATCTATGTTACATGATAAGATATAATATTCATTGCGATGTGTTATGCATTCCTCGTCTACACTTCAAATGAATGTGAATGCGACACTTCCTCGCTAGGAAATAGCGTTTGCAGATGTCTACGTAATGTAGCAATAGATTTCTAATGCTTCTTAAAGCGCGATATCGCATCTCATTTCTATGTTTCATGGTAAGATATAATATGATTTGCGAAGTGTTATGTATTCCTCGTCTACACTTCAAATGATTGTAAATGCGACTCTTCCTTGCAAGGAAATAGCGTTTGCAGATGTCTACGTATTGTAGCAATAGAGTTCTAATGCTTCTTAAAACGCGATATTGCATCTCATTTCTGTCTCTTGGTAAGATGTAATATGATTTGCGAAGTGTTATGCATTCCTCCTCTACACTTCAGATGAATGTGAATGCGACACATCCTTGCAAGGAAATAGCATTTGCAGATGTCTACCTATCGTAGCAATAGAGTTCTATTGCTTCTTAAAACGCGATATTGCATCTCATTTCTATGTTTCATGGTAAGATATAATATGATTTGCGAAGTGTTATGTATTCCTCGTCTACACTTCAAATGAATGTTAATGCGACACTTCCTCGCTAGGAAATAGCGCTTGCAGATGTCTACGTATCGTAGCAATAGAGTTCTAATGCTTCTTAGAACCCGATACCGCATCTCATTTCTATGTTTCATGGTAAGACATAATATGATTTGCGAAGTGTCATGTATTCCTCGTCTATACTTCAAATGAATGTAAATGCGACACTTCCTTGCTAGGAAATAGCGTCTGCAGATGTCTAGGTATCGTAGCAATAGAGTTCTAATGCTTCTTAAAACGCGAAATCGCATCTCATTTCTATGTTTCATGGTAAGATATAATATGATTTGCGAAGTGTTATGTATTCCTCGTCTACACTTCAAATGAATGTAAATGCGACACTTCTTTTCTAGGAAATAGCGTTTGCAAATGTCTACCTATCGTAGCAATAGTGTTCTAATGCTTCTTAAAACGCGATATCGCATCTCATTTCTATGTTTCATGGTAAGATATAACATGATTTGCGAAGTGTTATGTATTCCTCTTATACTATTCAAATGAATGTAAATGCGACACTTCCTCGCTAGGAAATAGCGTTTGCAGATGTCTACGTATCGTAGCAATACATTTCTAATGCTTCTTAAAACGCGATATCGCATCTCATTTCTATGTATCATGGTAAGATATAATATGATTTGCGAAGTGTCATGTATTCCTCGTCTACACTTCAAATGAACTTAAATGCGACACTTCCTTGCTAGGAAATAGCGTCTGCAGATGTCTAGGTATCGTAGCAATAGAGTTCTAATGCTTCTTAAAACGCGATATCGCATTTCATTTCTATGTTTCATGGTAAGATATAATATGATTTGCGAAGTGTTATGTATTCCTCGTCTACACTTCAAATGATTGTAAATGCGACTCTTCCTTGCAAGGAAATAGCGTTTGCAGATGTCTACGTATCGAAGCACTAGAGTTCAAATGCTTCTTAAAACGAGATATTGCATCTCATATCTATGTTTCATGATAAGATATAATATTCATTGCGAACTGTTATGTATTCCTCGTCTACACTTCAAATGAATGTAAATGCGACACTTCCTTGCAAGGAAATAGCGTATGCAGATGTCTACGTATCGAAGCAATAGAGTTCAAATGCTTCTTAAAACGAGATATTGCATCTCATATCTATGTTACATGATAAGATATAATATTCATTGCGATGTGTTATGCATTCCTCGTCTACACTTCAAATGAATGTGAATGCGACACTTCCTCGCTAGGAAATAGCGTTTGCAGATGTCTACGTAATGTAGCAATAGATTTCTAATGCTTCTTAAAGCGCGATATCGCATCTCATTTCTATGTTTCATGGTAAGATATAATATGATTTGCGAAGTGTTATGTATTCCTCGTCTACACTTCAAATGATTGTAAATGCGACTCTTCCTTGCAAGGAAATAGCGTTTGCAGATGTCTACGTATTGTAGCAATAGAGTTCTAATGCTTCTTAAAACGCGATATTGCATCTCATTTCTGTCTCTTGGTAAGATGTAATATGATTTGCGAAGTGTTATGCATTCCTCCTCTACACTTCAAATGAATGTGAATGCGACACTTCCTTGCAAGGAAATAGCATTTGCAGATGTCTACCTATCGTAGCAATAGAGTTCTATTGCTTCTTAAAACGCGATATCGCATCTCATTTCTATGTTTCATGATAAGATATAATATGATTTGCGAAGTGTTATGTATTCCTCGTCTACACTTCAAATGAATGGAAATGCGACACTTCGTTGCTAGGAAATAGCGTCTTCAGATGTCTAGGTATCGTAGCAATAGAGTTCTAATGCTTCTTAAAACGCGATATTGCATCTCTTTTGTGTTTCATGGTAAGATGTAATATGATTTGCGAAGTGTTATGCATTCCTCCTCTACACTTCAAATGAATGTAAATGCGACACTTCCTTGCAAGGAAATAGCGTTTGCAGATGTCTACCTATCGTAGCAATAAGGTTCTAGTGCTTCTTAAAACGCGATATCGCATCTCATTTCTATGTATCATGATAAGATATAATATGATTTGCGAAGTGTCATGTATTCCTCGTCTACACTTCAAATGAATGTAAATGCTACACTTCCTTGCTAGGAAATAGCGTCTGCAGATGTCTAGGTATCGTAGCAATAGAGTTCTAATGCTTCTTAAAACGCGATATCGCATCTCATTTCTATGTTTCATGGTAAGATGTAATATGATTTGCGAAGTGTTATGTATTCCTCCTCTACACTTCAAATGAATGTAAATGCGACACTTCCTTGCAAGGAAATAGCGTTTGCGGATGTCTACGTATCGAAGCAATAGAGTTCAAGTGCTTCTTAAAACGAGATATTGCATCTCATACCTATGTTTCATGATAAGATATAATATTCAGAGCGAAGTGCTATGCATTCCTCGTCTACGATTCAAATGAATGTAAATGCGACACTTCCTTGCAAGGAAATAGCGTTTGCAGATGTCTACGTATCGCAGCAATAGATTTCTAATGCTACTTAAAGCGCGATATCGCATCTCATTTCTATGCTTCATGATAAGATGTAATATTCATTGCGAAAAGTTATGCATTCCTCGTCTACGATTCAAATGAAAGTAAATGCGACACTTCCTTGCAAGGAAATAGCGATTGCAGATGTCTACGTATCGTAGCAGTAGAGTTCTAATGCTTCTTAAAACGCGATATCGCATCTCATTTCTATGTTTCATGGTAAGATATAATATGATATGCGAAGTGTTATGTATTCCTCGTATACACATCAAATGAATGTAAATGCGATACTTCCTCGCTAGGAAATAGCGTTTGCAGATGTCTACGTATCGTAGCAATAGCTTTCTAATGCTTCTTAAAAGGCGATATCGCATCTCATTTCTATGTTTCATGGTAAGATATAATATGATTTGCGAAGTGTTATGTATTCCTCGTCTACACTTCAAATGAATGTAAATGCGACACTTCCTTGCAAGGAAATAGCGTTTGCGGATGTCTACGTATCGAAGCAATAGAGTTCAAATGCTTCTTAAAACGAGATATTGCATCTCATACCTATGTTTCATGATAAGATATAATATTCAGTGCGAAGTGTTATGCATTCCTCGTCTACGATTCAAATGAATGTAAATGCCACACTTCCTTGCAAGGAAATAGCGTTTGCAGATGTCTACGTATCGCAGCAATAGATTTCTAATGCTTCTTAAAGCGCGATATCGCATCTCATTTCTATGCTTCATGGTAAGATATAATATGATTTGCGAAGTGTTATGTATTCCTCGTCTACACTTCAAATGAATGTAAATGCCACACTTCTTTGCAAGGAAATAGCGTTTGCAGATGTCTACGTATCGTTGCAATAGTGTTCTTATGATTCTTAAAACGCTATATCGCATCTCATTTCTATGTTTCATGGTAAGATATAATATGGTTTGCGGAGTGATATGTATTCCTCGTCTACACTTCAAATGAATGTAAATGCGACACTTCCTTGCAAGGGAATAGCGTTTGCAGATGTCTACGTATCGTAGCAATAGAGTTCTTATGATTCTTAAAATGCGATATGGCATCTCATTTCTATGTTTCATGGTAAGATATAATATGATTTGCGAAGTGTTATGTATTCCTCGTCTACACTTCAAATGAATGTAAATGCGACACTTCTGTGCAAGGAAATAGCGTTTGCAGATGTCTACGTATCGTAGCAAAAGAGTTCTTATGATTCTTAAAACGCGATATCGCATCTCATTTCTATGTTTCATGGTAAGATATAATATCATTTGCGGAGTGTTATGTATTCCTCGTCTACACTTCAAATGAATGTAAATGCGACACTTCTTTGCAAGGAAATAGCGTTTGCAGATGTCTACGTATAGTAGCAATAGAGTTCTTATGATTCTTAAAACGCGATATCGCATCTCATTTCTATGTTTCATGGTAAGATATAATATGGTTTGCGGAGTGTTATGTATTCCTCGTCTACACTTCAAATGAATGCAAATGCGACACTTCCTTGCAAGGAAATAGCGTTTGCAGATGTCTACGTATCGTAGCAATAGAGTTCTAATGCTTCTTAAAACGCGATATCGCATCTCATTTCTATGTTTCATGGTAAGATATAATATGACTTGCAAAGTGTTATGTATTCCTCGTCTACACTTCAAATGAATGTGAATGCGACACTTCCTCGCTAGGAAATAGCGTTTGCAGATGTCTAAGTATCGTAGCAATGGATTTCTGATGCTTCTTAAAACGCGATATCGCATCTCATTTCTATGTTTCATGGTAAGATATAATATGATTTGCGAAGTGTTATGTATTCCTCGTCTACACTTCAAATGAATGTAAATGCGACACTTCCTTGCAAGGAAATAGCGTTTGCGGATGTCTACGTATCGTAGCAATAGAGTTCTTATGATTCTTAAAACGCGATATCGCATCTCATTTCTATGTTTCATGGTAAGATATAATATGATTTGCGTAGTGTTATGTATTCCTCGTCTACACTTCAAATGAATGTAAATGCGACACTTCCTTGCTAGGAAATAGCGTCTGCAGATGTCTAGGTATCGTAGCAATAGAGTTCTAATGCTTCTTAAAACGCGATATCGCATCTCATTTCTATGTTTCATGGTAAGATATAATATGATTTGCGAAGTGTTATGTATTCCTCGTCTACACTTCAAATGAATGTAAATCCGACACTTCTTTGCAAGGAAATAGCGTTTGCAGATGTCTACGTATCGTAGCAATAGAGTTCTTATGATTCTTAAAACGCGATATCGCATCTCATTTCTATGTTTCATGGTACGATATAATATGATTTGCGTAGTGCTATGTATTCCTCGTCTACACTTCAAATGAATGTAAATGCGACACTTCCTTGCTAGGAAATAGCGTCTGCAGATGACTAGGTATCGTAGCAATAGAGTTCTAATGCTTCTTAAAACGCGATATCGCATCTCATTTCTATGTTTCATGGTAAGATGTAATATGATTTGCGAAGTGTTATGTATTCCTCGTCTACACTTCAAATGAATGTTAATGCGACACTTCTTTGCAAGGAAATAGCGTTTGCAGATGTCTACGTATCGTAGCAATAGAGTTCTTATGATTCTTAAAACACGATATCGCATCTCATTTCTATGTTTCATGGTAAGATATAATATGATTTGCGGAGTGTTATGTATTCCTCGTCTACACTTCAAATGAATGCAAATGCGACACTTCCTTGCAAGGAAATAGCGTTTGCTAATGTCTACATATCGTAGCAGTAGTGTTCTAATGCTTCTTAGAACGCGATATCGCATCTCATTTCTATGTTTCATGGTAAGATATAATATGATTTGCGAAGTGTTATGCATTCCTCGTTTACGATTCAAATGAATGTAAATGCGACACTTCCTTGCAAGGAAATAGCGTTTGCAGATGTCTACGTGTAACGTCCGCCGAGCCTCACGGCACCTCCCACACCCCCCGGCAGAGCCACACGCACCGCCTGCCGCCATTGCAGAGACGAGAACACGAACGCACGGTAACACAGAATGATCGCCGAGCTAAGGCAGCCACCCTCGCACCCAGGAGTTGGACCACATCAACGCGTCACGACGCGTACCCGTCAAACACCTGGAGCACGAGCGAGCCACATCCTCCGTACGAGGACCATTCCACATATTACGAAGAGTCGTCCTCCGTTACGCACCCATATGCGTACTTCACATATTGTTATAATTAAGATTAAGCAAGTCCTAGTCTCTAAAAACACTACACTCTATGTACATACACGACACAACACACGCAAGTTAGCATAAGACATCGCGTGTGTAATTCTAATTTTAAAACGTATTTAATAGAAATAGAGGATAAGCAAAGCGCGCAAGCGAGCGCCCGACGCGCGTGACTCACGCTGAACGCACGCGCCCCACCTCGACCGTCCATCCCACTCCGCGGGCCGAGCGTCCACCCCACTCTGGCGCCCTGCGACTCGCGCGCCTCGCGATCCGAGGAGGTCGCGTGCTCGCGAGTTGAGAGTCAGTACGAGTCATCCGCTCCAAGCGAGCGGACCTCCCTCGAATCCAACCTCAGTTCGAGCCATCCGCTCCAAGCGAGCGGACCTCTCTCAATTCGAATCACTAATTCAAACTCTAATTCTACTATTCCAACTCAAACTCAAATTCAACTTAAAATCCAAACTCTAACTCTAATTATATTCTAAATCATCGAATTCTAGAACTTAGTCATCTTTAGCATAGGGAAGTAACAGTGTAAGCTTAGTTTTATTTTAGAATATACTTTATTTTTACCAGTACTTACAATTCTCGTTATTCGAAACATTCCTTTCTTTTATTATCGTTATAAATCCATTTATTCCAAAGTTTTCCACGAGTTCTCGCGTCTTCGTGATCATTCGCTCTGACCTTTAGTCAAACTTGGTAACCGACCAGTTAGAGCGGACCGCCGCTTAGCTGTATCGACCCACAGCGAGACTAAAGCAAGGATCTCTGTCGATTTTCCATATTTCTGGACCGGTAAACTAGAGCGGACCGCCGCTTAGTGGACCCGTATCTGGACATTTGGAATCCGACTCGAATGCATCGTTCCGGTACACACAAACGAACTCGTCGCGCGGGAAGGAAAAACTTCATACGTTCATTGGTGCGCGAATACATTGGTGCAACAGTCACCTCGTACATACATCTCTGCACCGTCTCTCCTTCCGCTGCACACCGGCCGCACAGCCGCCCAGCATCGCCGCATCCATCGCAGATCCGCTTGACCGAGCCGATCCGCACTCGAGAGCAGCCTACCTGGGTACTCGTTCCGCTGACGATTCCGCCTCGCAGTCCGTACGCTGGTTCTATACCCCAGGACGATCCGCGCCGACGACGATACCTGGAAGAAGGGTATTAAACATTAACAACAATCCAGAATTCAAAGGTAAGTGAACATTTTCTTATCCGCGTTCGTGGCTTCCTCGACCCGTGTTCCGCGAGTCAAAAAGAACCCGGTCTTCGACGCAATTGTGCGAGCCGAAACCGTTCGAGGCTGCGTGTCGCTCCGGCCAACGGTTAGTTTTCCGCGACCCGAGACGTGACATACGTATCGCAGCAATAGAGTTCTTATGATTCTTAAAACGCGATATCGCATCTCATTTCTATGTTTCATGGTAAGATGTAATATGATTTGCGTAGTGCTATGTATTCCTCGTCTACACTTCAAATGAATGTAAATGCGACACTTCCTTGCAAGGAAATAGCGTTTGCAGATGTCTACCTATCGTAGCAATAGAGTTCTAGAGCTTCTTAAAACGCGATATCGCATCTCATTTCTATGTTTCATGCTAAGATATAATATGATTTGCGAAGTGTTATGTATTCCTCGCCTATACTTCAAATGAATGTAAATGCCACACTTATTTGCTAGGAAATAGCGTTTGTAAATGTCTACCTATCGCAGCAATAGAGTTCTAATGCTTCTTAAAACTCGATATAGCATCTCATTTCTATGTTTCATGGTAAGATGTAATATGATTTGCGAAGTGTTATGCATTCCTCGTCTACGATTCAAATGAATGTAAATGCGACACTTCCTTGCAAGGAAGTAGCGTTTGCAGATGTCTACGTATCGTAGCAAGAGAGTTCATATGATTCTTAAAACGCGATATCGCATCTCGTTTCTATGTTTCATGGTAAGATATAACATGATTTGCGAAGTGTTATGTATTCCTCTTATACTATTCAAATGAATGTAAATGCGACACTTCCTCGCTAGGAAATAGCGTTTGCAGATGTCTACGTATCGTAGCAATACATTTCTAATGCTTCTTAAAACGCGATATCGCATCTCATTTCTATGTATCATGGTAAGATATAATATGATTTGCGAAGTGTCATGTATTCCTCGTCTACACTTCAAATGAATGTAAATGCGACACTTCCTCGCTAGGAAATAGCGTTTGCAGATGTCTACGTATCGTAGCAATACATTTCTAATGCTTCTTAAAACGCAATATCGCATCTCATTTCTATGTTTCATGGTAAGATATAATATGATTTGCGAAGTATCATGTATTCCTCGTCTACACTTCAAATGAATGTAAATGCGACACTTCTTTGCAAGGAAATAGCGTTTGCAGATGTCTACGTATCGTTGCAATAGAGTTCAAATGCTTCTTAAAACGAGATATTGCATCTCATATCTATGTTTCATGATAAGAAGTAATATTCATTGCGAAGTGTTATGCATTCCTCATCTACGATTCAAATGAATGTAAATGCGACACTTCCTTGCAAGGAAATAGCGTTTGCAAATATCTACATATCGTAGCAATAGTGTTCTAATGCTTCTTAAAACGCGATATCGCATCTCATTTCTATGCTTCATGGTAAGATATAATATGAATTGCGAAGTTTCATGTATTCCTCGTCTACACTTCAAATGAATGTAAATGCGACACTTCCTTGCTAGGAAATAGCGATTGCAGAAGTCTACGTAACGTAGCAATAGAGTGCAAATGCTTCTTAAAACGCGATATCGCATCTCATTTCTATGTTTCATGGTAAGATATGATATCATTTGCGAAGTATCATGTATTCCTCGTCTACACTTCAAATGAATGTAAATGCGACACTTCTTTGCAAGGAAATAGCGTTTGCAGATGTCTACGTATCGTTGCAATAGAGTTCTTGTGATTCTTAAAACGCGATATCGCATCTCATTTCTATGTTTCATGGTAAGATATAATATGATTTGCGGAGTGTTATGTATTCCTCGTCTACACTTCAAATGAATGTAAATGCGACACTTCCTTGCAAGGAAATAGCATTTGCAGATGTCTACGTATCGTAGCAATAGAGTTCTTATGATACTTAAAACGCGATATCGCATCTCATTTCTATGATTCATGGTAAGATATAATATGATTTGCGAAGTGTCATGTATTCCTCGTCTACACTTCAAATGAATGTAAATGCGACACTTCTTTGCAAGGAAATAGCGATTGCAGATGTCTACGTATCGTAGCAATAGAGTTCATATGATTCTTAAAACGCGATATCGCATCTCATTTCTATGTTTCATGGTAAGATATAGCATGATTTGCGAAGTGTTATGTATTCCTCGTCTACACTTCAAATGAATGTGAATGCGATACTTCCTCGCTAGGAAATAGCGTTTGCAGATGTCTACGTATCGTAGCAATAGCTTTCTAATGCTTCTTAAAACGCGATATCGCATCTCATTTCTATGTTTCATGGTAAGATATAATATGATTTGCGAAGTGTCATGTATTCCTCGTCTACACTTCAAATGAATGTAAATGCGATACTTCCTCGCTAGGAAATAGCGTTTGCAGATGTCTACGTATCGTTAGCAATAGCTTTCTAATGCTTCTTAAAACGCGATATCGCATCTCATTTCTATGTTTCATGGTAAGATATAATATGATTTGCGAAGTATCTTGTATTCCTCGTCTACACTTCAAATGAATGTAAATGCGACACTTCCTTGCTAGGAAATAGCGTCTGCAGATGTCTAGGTATCGTAGCAATAGAGTTCTAATGCCTCTTAAAACGCGATATCTCATCTCATTTCTATGTTTCATGGTAAGATATAATATGATTTGCGAAGTGTTATGTATTCCTCGTCTACACTTCAAATGGATGTAAATGCGACACTTCTTTGCCAGGAAATAGCGTTTGCAAATGTCTACATATCGTAGCAATAGTGTTCTAATGCTTCTTAAAACGCGATATCGCATCTCATTTCTATGTTTCATGGTAAGATATAATATGATTAGCGAAGTATCATGTATTCCTCGTCAACACTTCAAATGAATGTAAATGCGACACTTTCTTGCTAGGAAATAGCGTCTGCAGATGTCTAGGTATCGTAGCAACAGAGTTCTAATGCCTCTTAAAACGCGAGATCGCATCTCATTCCTATGTTTCATGGTAAGATATAATATGATTTGCGAAGTGTTATGTATTCCTCGTCTACACTTCAAATGAATGTAAATGCGACACTTCTTTGCCAGGAAATAGCGTTTGCAAATGTCTACATATCGTAGCAATAGTGTTCTAATGCTTCTTAAAACGCGATATCGCATCTCATTTCTATGTTTCATGGTAAGATATAATATGATTTGCGAAGTATCTTGTATTCCTCGTCTACACTTCAAATGAATGTAAATGCGACACTTCCTTGCTAGGAAATAGCGTCTGCAGATGTCTAGGTATCGTAGCAATAGAGTTCTAATGCCTCTTAAAACGCGATATCGCATCTCATTTCTATGTTTCATGGTAAGATATAATATGATTTGCGAAGTGTTATGTATTCCTCGTCTACACTTCAAATGAATGTAAATGCGACTCTTCCTTGCAAGGAAATAGCGTTTGCAGATGTCTACGTATCGTAGCGATAGAGTTCTTATGATTCTTAAAAGGCGATATCGCACCTCATGTCTACGTTTCATGGTAAGGTATAATATGATATGCGATGTGTTATGTATTCCTCGTCTACACTTCAAATGAATGTAAATGCGACACTTCCTTGCTTGGAAATAGCGTCTGCAGATGTCTAGGTATCGTAGCAATAGAGTTCTAATGCCTCTTAAAACGCGATATCGCATCTCATTCCTATGTTTCATGGTAAGATATAATATGATTTGCGAAGTGTTATGTATTCCTCGTCTACACTTCAAATGGATGTAAATGCGACACATCTTTGCCAGGAAATAGCGTTTGCAAATGTCTACATATCGTAGCAATAGTGTTCTAATGCTTCTTAAAACGCGATATCGCATCTCATTTCAATGTTTCATGGTAAGATATAATATGATTTGCGAAGTATCATGTATTCCTCGTCTACACTTCAAATGAATGTAAATGCGACACTTTCTTGCTAGGAAATAGCGTCTGCAGATGTCTAGGTATCGTAGCAACAGAGTTCTAATGCCTCTTAAAACGCGAGATCGCATCTCATTCCTATGTTTCATGGTAAGATATAATATGATTTGCGAAGTGTTATGTATTCCTCGTCTACACTTCAAATGAATGTAAATGCGACACTTCTTTGCCAGGAAATAGCGTTTGCAAATGTCTACATATCGTAGCAATAGTGTTCTAATGCTTCTTAAAACGCGATATCGCATCTCATTTCTATGTTTCATGGTAAGATATAATATGATTTGCGAAGTATCTTGTATTCCTCGTCTACACTTCAAATGAATGTAAATGCGACACTTCCTTGCTAGGAAATAGCGTCTGCAGATGTCTAGGTATCGTAGCAATAGAGTTCTAATGCCTCTTAAAACGCGATATCGCATCTCATTTCTATGTTTCATGGTAAGATATAATATGATTTGCGAAGTGTTATGTATTCCTCGTCTACACTTCAAATGAATGTAAATGCGACTCTTCCTTGCAAGGAAATAGCGTTTGCAGATGTCTACGTATCGTAGCGATAGAGTTCTTATGATTCTTAAAAGGCGATATCGCACCTCATGTCTACGTTTCATGGTAAGGTATAATATGATATGCGATGTGTTATGTATTCCTCGTCTACACTTCAAATGAATGTAAATGCGACACTTCCTTGCAAGGAAATAGGGTTTGCAGATGTCTACGTATCGTAGCAATAGAGTTCTTATGATCCTTAAAACGCGATATGGCATCTCATTTCTATGTTTCATGGTAAGATATAACATGATTTGCGAATTGTTATGTATTCCTCGTCTACACTTCAAATGAATGTGAATACGACACTTCCTCGCTAGGAAATAGCGTTTGCAGATGTCTACGTATCGTAGCAATAGAGTTCTAATGCTTCTTAAAACGCGATATCGCATCTCATTTCTATGTTTCATGGTAAGATATAATATGATTTGCGAAGTGTTATGTATTCCTCGTCTACACTTCAAATGAATGTAAATGCGACACTTCTTTGCTTGGAAATAGCGTTTGCAAATGTCTACCTATCGTAGCAATAGTGTTGTAATGCTTCTTAAAACGAGATATCGCATCTCATTTCTATGTTTCATGGTAAGATATAATATGATTTGCGAAGTATCATGTATTCCTCGTCTACACTTCAAATGAATGTAAATGCGACACTTACTTGCTAGGAAATAGCGTCTGCAGATGTCTAGGTATCGTAGCAATTGAGTTCTAATGCCTCTTAAAACGCGATATCGCATCTCATTTCTATGTTTCATGGTAAGATATAATATGATTTGCGAAGTGTTATGTATTCCTCGACTACACTTCAAATGAATGTAAATGCGACACTTCTTTGCAAGGAAATAGCGTTTGTAGATGTCTACATATCGTAGCAATAGAGTTCAAGAGCTTCTTAAAACGAGATATTGCATCTCATATCTATGTTTCATGATAAGATATAATATTCATTGCGAAGTGTTGTCCATTCCTCGTCTACGATTCAAATGAATGTAAATGCGACACTTCCTTGCAATGAAATAGCGTTTGCAGATGTCTACGTATCGTAGCAATAGAGTTCTAATGCTTCTTAACCCGCGATATCGCATCTCATTTCTATGTTTCATGGTAAGATATAATATGATTTGCGAAGTGTTATGTATTCCTCGTCTACACTTCAAATGAATGTAAATGCGACACTTCTTTGCAAGGAAATAGCGTTTGCAGATGTCTACGTATCGTAGCAATAGAGTTCAAATGCTTCTTAAAACGAGATATTGCATCTCATATCTATGTTTCATGATAAGATATTATATTCATTGCGAAGTGTTGTGCATTGGTCGTCTACGATTCAAATGAATGTAAATGCGACACTTCCTTGCAAGGAAATAGCGTTTGCAGATGTCTACGTATCGCAGCAATAGAGTTCTAATGCTTCTTAAAACGCGATATCGCATCTCATTTCTATGTTTCATGGTAAGATATAATATGATTTGCGAAGTATCATGTATTCCTCGTCTACACTTCAAATGAATGTAAATGCGACACTTTCTTGCTAGGAAATAGCGTCTGCAGGTGTCTAGGTATCGTAGCAATAGAGTTCTAATGCCTCTTAAAACGCGAGATCGCATCTCATTCCTATGTTTCATGGTAAGATATAATATGATTTGCGAAGTGTTATGTATTCCTCGTCTACACTTCAAATGAATGTAAATGCGACACTTCTTTGCCAGGAAATAGCGTTTGCAAATGTCTACATATAGTAGCAATAGTGTTCTAATGCTTCTTAAAACGCGATATCGCATCTCATTTCTATGTTTCATGATAAGATATAATATGATTTGCGAAGTGTCATGTATTCCTCGTCTACACTTCAAATGAATGTAAATGCGACACTTCCTTGCAAGGAAATAGCGTTTGCAGATGTCTACGTATCGTAGCAATAGAGTTCTTATGATCCTTAAAACGCGATATGGCATCTCATTTCTATGTTTCATGGTAAGATATAATATGATTTGCGAAGTGTTATGTATTCCTCGTCTACACTTGAAATGAATGTAAATGCGACACTTCTTTGCTTGGAAATAGCGTTTGCAAATGTCTACCTATCGTAGCAATAGTGTTGTAATGCTTCTTAAAACGAGATATCGCATCTCATTTCTATGTTTCATGGTAAGATATAATATGATTTGCGAAGTATCATGTATTCCTCGTCTACACTTCAAATGAATGTAAATGCGACACTTACTTGCTAGGAAATAGCGTCTGCAGATGTCTAGGTATCGTAGCAATTGAGTTCTAATGCCTCTTAAAACGCGATATCGCATCTCATTTCTATGTTTCATGGTAAGATATAATATGATTTGCGAAGTGTTATGTATTCCTCGACTACACTTCAAATGATTGTAAATGCGACACTTCTTTGCAAGGAAATAGCGTTTGTAGATGTCTACATATCGTAGCAATAGAGTTCAAGTGCTTCTTAAAACGAGATATTGCATCTCATATCTATGTTTCATGATAAGATATAATATTCATTGCGAAGTGTTGTCCATTCCTCGTCTACGATTCAAATGAATGTAAATGCGACACTTCCTTGCAAGGAAATAGCGTTTGCAGATGTCTACGTATCGCAGCAATAGAGTTCTAATGCTTCTTAAAACGCGATATCGCATCTCATTTCTATGTTTCATGGTAAGATATAATATGATTTGCGAAGTATCATGTATTCCTCGTCTACACTTCAAATGAATGTAAATGCGACACTTTCTTGCTAGGAAATAGCGTCTGCAGGTGTCTAGGTATCGTAGCAATAGAGTTCTAATGCCCCTTAAAACGCGAGATCGCATCTCATTCCTATGTTTCATGGTAAGATATAATATGATTTGCGAAGTGTTATGTATTCCTCGTCTACACTTCAAATGAATGTAAATGCGACACTTCTTTGCCAGGAAATAGCGTTTGCAAATGTCTACATATAGTAGCAATAGTGTTCTAATGCTTCTTAAAACGCGATATCGCATCTCATTTCTATGTTTCATGGTAAGATATAATATGATTTGCGAAGTGTCATGTATTCCTCGTCTACACTTCAAATGAATGTAAATGCGACACTTCCTTGCAAGGAAATAGCGTTTGCAGATGTCTACGTATCGTAGCAATAGAGTTCTCATGCTTCTTAAAACGCGATATCGCATCTCATTTCTATGTTTCATGGTAAGATATAATATGATTTGCGAAGTGTTATGTATTCCTCGTCTACACTTCAAATGAATGTAAATGCGACACTTCTTTGCTTGGAAATAGCGTTTGCAAATGTCTACCTATCGTAGCAATAGTGTTGTAATGCTTCTTAAAACGAGATATCGCATCTCATTTCTATGTTTCATGGTAAGATATAACATGATTTGCGAAGTATCATGTATTCCTCGTCTACACTTCAAATGAATGTAAATGCGACACTTTCTTGCTAGGAAATAGCGTCTGCAGGTGTCTAGGTATCGTAGCAATAGAGTTCTAATGCCTCTTAAAACGCGAGATCGCATCTCATTCCTATGTTTCATGGTAAGATATAATATGATTTGCGAAGTGTTATGTATTCCTCGTCTACACTTCAAATGAATGTAAATGCGACACTTCTTTGCCAGGAAATAGCGTTTGCAAATGTCTACATATAGTAGCAATAGTGTTCTAATGCTTCTTAAAACGCGATATCGCATCTCATTTCTATGTTTCATGATAAGATATAATATGATTTGCGAAGTGTCATGTATTCCTCGTCTACACTTCAAATGAATGTAAATGCGACACTTCCTTGCAAGGAAATAGCGTTTGCAGATGTCTACGTATCGTAGCAATAGAGTTCTTATGATCCTTAAAACGCGATATGGCATCTCATTTCTATGTTTCATGGTAAGATATAACATGATTTGCGAATTGTTATGTATTCCTCGTCTACGATTCAAATGAATGTAAATGCGACACTTCCTTGCAAGGAAATAGCGTTTGCAGATGTCTACGTATCGTAGCAATAGAGTTCTAATGCTTCTTAAAACGCGATATCGGATCTCATTTCTATGTTTCATGGTAAGATATAACATGATTTGCGAATTGTTATGTATTCCTCGTCTACACTTCAAATGAATGTGAATACGACACTTCCTCGCTAGGAAATAGCGTTTGCAGATGTCTACGTATCGTAGCAATAGAGTTCTAATGCTTCTTAAAGCGCGATATCGCATCTCATTTCTATGTTTCATGGTAAGATATAATATGATTTGCGAAGTGTTATGTATTCCTCGTCTACACTTGAAATGAATGTAAATGCGACACTTCTTTGCTTGGAAATAGCGTTTGCAAATGTCTACCTATCGTAGCAATAGTGTTGTAATGCTTCTTAAAACGAGATATCGCATCTCATTTCTATGTTTCATGGTAAGATATAATATGATTTGCGAAGTATCATGTATTCCTCGTCTACACTTCAAATGAATGTAAATGCGACACTTACTTGCTAGGAAATAGCGTCTGCAGATGTCTAGGTATCGTAGCAATTGAGTTCTAATGCCTCTTAAAACGCGATATCGCATCTCATTTCTATGTTTCATGGTAAGATATAATATGATTTGCGAAGTGTTATGTATTCCTCGACTACACTTCAAATGATTGTAAATGCGACACTTCTTTGCAAGGAAATAGCGTTTGTAGATGTCTACATATCGTAGCAATAGAGTTCAAGTGCTTCTTAAAACGAGATATTGCATCTCATATCTATGTTTCATGATAAGATATAATATTCATTGCGAAGTGTTGTCCATTCCTCGTCTACGATTCAAATGAATGTAAATGCGACACTTCCTTGCAAGGAAATAGCGTTTGCAGATGTCTACGTATCGCAGCAATAGAGTTCTAATGCTTCTTAAAACGCGATATCGCATCTCATTTCTATGTTTCATGGTAAGATATAATATGATTTGCGAAGTATCATGTATTCCTCGTCTACACTTCAAATGAATGTAAATGCGACACTTTCTTGCTAGGAAATAGCGTCTGCAGGTGTCTAGGTATCGTAGCAATAGAGTTCTAATGCCCCTTAAAACGCGAGATCGCATCTCATTCCTATGTTTCATGGTAAGATATAATATGATTTGCGAAGTGTTATGTATTCCTCGTCTACACTTCAAATGAATGTAAATGCGACACTTCTTTGCCAGGAAATAGCGTTTGCAAATGTCTACATATAGTAGCAATAGTGTTCTAATGCTTCTTAAAACGCGATATCGCATCTCATTTCTATGTTTCATGGTAAGATATAATATGATTTGCGAAGTGTCATGTATTCCTCGTCTACACTTCAAATGAATGTAAATGCGACACTTCCTTG
Organism: Xylocopa sonorina; assembly: GCF_050948175.1. Taxonomy (NCBI): domain Eukaryota; kingdom Metazoa; phylum Arthropoda; class Insecta; order Hymenoptera; family Apidae; genus Xylocopa; species Xylocopa sonorina. Next base: position 234,554 of record NW_027490232.1, read on the forward strand.
CAAGGAAATAGCGTTTGCAGATGTCTACGTATCGTAGCAATAGAGTTCTCATGCTTCTTAAAACGCGATATCGCATCTCATTTCTATGTTTCATGGTAAGATATAATATGATTTGCGAAGTGTTATGTATTCCTCGTCTACACTTCAAATGAATGTAAATGCGACACTTCTTTGCTTGGAAATAGCGTTTGCAAATGTCTACCTATCGTAGCAATAGTGTTGTAATGCTTCTTAAAACGAGATATCGCATCTCATTTCTATGTTTCATGGTAAGATATAATATGATTTGCGAAGTATCATGTATTCCTCGTCTACACTTCAAATGAATGTAAATGCGACACTTCCTTGCTAGGAAATAGCGTCTGCAGATGTCTAGGTATCGTAGCAATTGAGTTCCAATGCCTCTTAAAACGCGATATCGCATCTCATTTCTATGTTTCATGGTAAGATATAATATGACTTGCGAAGTGTTATGTATTCCTCGTCTACACTTCAAATGAATGTAAATGCGACACTTACTTGCTAGGAAATAGCGTCTGCAGATGTCTAGGTATCGTAGCAATAGAGTTCTAATGCTTCTTATAACGCGATATCGCATCTCATTTCTATGTTTCATGGTAAGATATAATATGATTTGCGAAGTGTTATGTATTCCTCGACTACACTTCAAATGAATGTAAATGCGACACTTCTTTGCAAGGAAATAGCGTTTGTAGATGTCTACATATCGTAGCAATAGAGTTCAAGTGCTTCTTAAAACGAGATATTGCATCTCATATCTATGTTTCATGATAAGATATAATATTCATTGCGAAGTGTTGTCCATTCCTCGTCTACGATTCAAATGAATGTAAATGCGACACTTCCTTGCAAGGAAATAGCGTTTGCAGATGTCTACGTATCGTAGCAATAGAGTTCTAATGCTTCTTAACCCGCGATATCGCATCTCATTTCTATGTTTCATGTTAAGATATAATATGATTTGCGAAGTGTTATGTATTCCTCGTCTACACTTAAAATGAATGTAAATGCGACACATATTTGCAAGGAAATAGCGTTTGCAGATGCCTACGTATCGTAGCAATAGAGTTCAAATGCTTCTTAAAACGAGATATTGCATCTCATATCTATGTTTCATGGTAAGATATAATATGATTTGCGAAGTATCATGTATTCCTCGTCTACACTTCAAATGAATGTAAATTCGACACTTCCTTGCTAGGAAATAGCGTCTGCAGATGTCTAGGTATCGTAGCAATTGAGTTCTAATGCCTCTTAAAACGCGATATCGCATCTCATTTCTATGTTTCATGGTAAGATACAATATGATTTGCGAAGTATCATGTATTCCTCGTCTACACTTCAAATGAATGTAAATGCGACACTTCCTTGCTAGGAAATAGCGATTGCAGATATCTACGTATCGTAGCAATAGAGTTCATATGATTCTTAAAACGCGATATCGCATCTCGTTTCTATGTTTCATGGGTAGATATAACATGATTTGCGAAATGTTATGTATTCCTCGTCTACACTTCAAATGAATGTGATTGCGATACTTCCTCGCTAGGAAATAGCGTTTGCAGATGTCTACGTATCGAGGCAATAGCTTTCTAATGCTTCTTAAAACGCGATATCGCATCTCATTTCTATGTTTCATGGTAAGATATAATATGATTTGCGAAGCGTTATGTATTCCTCGTCTACACTTCAAATGAATGTAAATGCGACACTTCCTTGCTAGGAAATAGCGTCTGCAGATGTTTAGGTATCGAAGCAATAGAGTTCTAATGCTTCTTAAAACGCGATATCGCATCTCATTTCTATGTTTCATGGTAAGATATAATATGATTTGCGAAGTGTCATGCATTCCTCGTCTACGATTCAAATGAATGTAAATGCGAAACTTCCTTGCAAGGAAATAGCGTTTGCAGATATCTACGTATCGTAGCAATAGAGTTCTAATGCTTCTTAAAACGCGATATCGGATCTCATTTCTATGTTTCATGGTAAGATATAACATGATTTGCGAATTGTTATGTATTCCTCGTCTACACTTCAAATGAATGTGAATACGACACTTCCTCGCTAGGAAATAGCGTTTGCAGATGTCTACGTATCGTAGCAATAGAGTTCTCATGCTTCTTAAAACGCGATATCGCATCTCATTTCTATGTTTCATGGTAAGATATAATATGATTTGCGAAGTGTTATGTATTCCTCGTCTACACTTCAAATGAATGTAAATGCGACACTTCTTTGCTTGGAAATAGCGTTTGCAAATGTCTACCTATCGTAGCAATAGTGTTGTAATGCTTCTTAAAACGAGATATCGCATCTCATTTCTATGTTTCATGGTAAGATATAATATGATTTGCGAAGTATCATGTATTCCTCGTCTACACTTCAAATGAATGTAAATGCGACACTTACTTGCTAGGAAATAGCGTCTGCAGATGTCTAGGTATCGTAGCAATTGAGTTCTAATGCCTCTTAAAACGCGATATCGCATCTCATTTCTATGTTTCATGGTAAGATATAATATGATTTGCGAAGTGTTATGTATTCCTCGACTACACTTCAAATGATTGTAAATGCGACACTTCTTTGCAAGGAAATAGCGTTTGTAGATGTCTACATATCGTAGCAATAGAGTTCAAGTGCTTCTTAAAACGAGATATTGCATCTCATATCTATGTTTCATGATAAGATATAATATTCATTGCGAAGTGTTGTCCATTCCTCGTCTACGATTCAAATGAATGTAAATGCGACACTTCCTTGCAAGGAAATAGCGTTTGCAGATGTCTACGTATCGCAGCAATAGAGTTCTAATGCTTCTTAAAACGCGATATCGCATCTCATTTCTATGTTTCATGGTAAGATATAATATGATTTGCGAAGTATCATGTATTCCTCGTCTACACTTCAAATGAATGTAAATGCGACACTTTCTTGCTAGGAAATAGCGTCTGCAGGTGTCTAGGTATCGTAGCAATAGAGTTCTAATGCCCCTTAAAACGCGAGATCGCATCTCATTCCTATGTTTCATGGTAAGATATAATATGATTTGCGAAGTGTTATGTATTCCTCGTCTACACTTCAAATGAATGTAAATGCGACACTTCTTTGCCAGGAAATAGCGTTTGCAAATGTCTACATATAGTAGCAATAGTGTTCTAATGCTTCTTAAAACGCGATATCGCATCTCATTTCTATGTTTCATGGTAAGATATAATATGATTTGCGAAGTGTCATGTATTCCTCGTCTACACTTCAAATGAATGTAAATGCGACACTTCCTTGCAAGGAAATAGCGTTTGCAGATGTCTACGTATCGTAGCAATAGAGTTCTTATGATCCTTAAAACGCGATATGGCATCTCATTTCTATGTTTCATGGTAAGATATAACATGATTTGCGAATTGTTATGTATTCCTCGTCTACGATTCAAATGAATGTAAATGCGACACTTCCTTGCAAGGAAATAGCGTTTGCAGATATCTACGTATCGTAGCATTAGAGTTCTAATGCTTCTTAAAACGCGATATCGGATCTCATTTCTATGTTTCATGGTAAGATATAACATGATTTGCGAATTGTTATGTATTCCTCGTCTACACTTCAAATGAATGTGAATACGACACTTCCTCGCTAGGAAATAGCGTTTGCAGATGTCTACGTATCGTAGCAATAGAGTTCTCATGCTTCTTAAAACGCGATATCGCATCTCATTTCTATGTTTCATGGTAAGATATAATATGATTTGCGAAGTGTTATGTATTCCTCGTCTACACTTCAAATGAATGTAAATGCGACACTTCTTTGCTTGGAAATAGCGTTTGCAAATGTCTACCTATCGTAGCAATAGTGTTGTAATGCTTCTTAAAACGAGATATCGCATCTCATTTCTATGTTTCATGGTAAGATATAATATGATTTGCGAAGTATCATGTATTCCTCGTCTACACTTCAAATGAATGTAAATGCGACACTTCCTTGCTAGGAAATAGCGTCTGCAGATGTCTAGGTATCGTAGCAATTGAGTTCCAATGCCTCTTAAAACGCGATATCGCATCTCATTTCTATGTTTCATGGTAAGATATAATATGACTTGCGAAGTGTTATGTATTCCTCGTCTACACTTCAAATGAATGTAAATGCGACACTTACTTGCTAGGAAATAGCGTCTGCAGATGTCTAGGTATCGTAGCAATAGAGTTCTAATGCTTCTTATAACGCGATATCGCATCTCATTTCTATGTTTCATGGTAAGATATAATATGATTTGCGAAGTGTTATGTATTCCGCGACTACACTTCAAATGAATGTAAATGCGACACTTCTTTGCAAGGAAATAGCGTTTGTAGATGTCTACATATCGTAGCAATAGAGTTCAAGTGCTTCTTAAAACGAGATATTGCATCTCATATCTATGTTTCATGATAAGATATAATATTCATTGCGAAGTGTTGTCCATTCCTCGTCTACGATTCAAATGAATGTAAATGCGACACTTCCTTGCAAGGAAATAGCGTTTGCAGATGTCTACGTATCGTAGCAATAGAGTTCTAATGCTTCTTAACCCGCGATATCGCATCTCATTTCTATGTTTCATGTTAAGATATAATATGATTTGCGAAGTGTTATGTATTCCTCGTCTACACTTAAAATGAATGTAAATGCGACACATATTTGCAAGGAAATAGCGTTTGCAGATGCCTACGTATCGTAGCAATAGAGTTCAAATGCTTCTTAAAACGAGATATTGCATCTCATATCTATGTTTCATGGTAAGATATAATATGATTTGCGAAGTGTTATGTATTTCTCGTCTACACTTCAAATGAATGTAAATGCGACACATCCTTGCAAGGAAATAGCGTTTGCAAATGTCTACCTATCGTAGCAATAGTGTTCTAATACTTCTTAAAATGCGATATCGCATCTCATTTCTATGTTTCATGGTAAGATATAATATGATTTGCGAAGTGTCATGCATTCCTCGTCTACACTTCAAACGAATGTAAATGCGACACTTCCTTGCAAGGAAATAGCGTTTGCAAATGTCTACCTATCGTAGCAATAGTGTTCTAATGCTTCTTAAAACGCGATATCGCATCTCATTTCTATGTTTCATGGTAAGATATAATATGATTTGCGAAGTATCATGTATTCCTCGTCTACACTTCAAATGAATGTAAATTCGACACTTCCTTGCTAGGAAATAGCGTCTGCAGATGTCTAGGTATCGTAGCAATTGAGTTCTAATGCCTCTTAAAACGCGATATCGCATCTCATTTCTATGTTTCATGGTAAGATATAATATGATTTGCGAAGTATCATGTATTCCTCGTCTACACTTCAAATGAATGTAAATGCGACACTTCCTTGCTAGGAAATAGCGATTGCAGATATCTACGTATCGTAGCAATAGAGTTCATATGATTCTTAAAACGCGATATCGCATCTCGTTTCTATGTTTCATGGGTAGATATAACATGATTTGCGAAATGTTATGTATTCCTCGTCTACACTTCAAATGAATGTGATTGCGATACTTCCTCGCTAGGAAATAGCGTTTGCAGATGTCTACGTATCGAGGCAATAGCTTTCTAATGCTTCTTAAAGCGCGATATCGCATCTCATTTCTATGTTTCATGGTAAGATATAATATGATTTGCGAAGCGTTATGTATTCCTCGTCTACACTTCAAATGAATGTAAATGCGACACTTCCTTGCTAGGAAATAGCGTCTGCAGATGTTTAGGTATCGAAGCAATAGAGTTCTAATGCTTCTTAAAACGCGATATCGTATCTCATTTCTATGTTTCATGGTAAGATATAATATGATTTGCGAAGTGTCATGCATTCCTCGTCTACGATTCAAATGAATGTAAATGCGACACTTCCTTGCAAGGAAATAGCGTTTGCAGATATCTACGTATCGTAGCAATAGAGTTCTAATGCTTCTTAAAACGCGATATCGGATCTCATTTCTATGTTTCATGGTAAGATATAACATGATTTGCGAATTGTTATGTATTCCTCGTCTACACTTCAAATGAATGTGAATACGACACTTCCTCGCTAGGAAATAGCGTTTGCAGATGTCTACGTATCGTAGCAATAGAGTTCTCATGCTTCTTAAAACGCGATATCGCATCTCATTTCTATGTTTCATGGTAAGATATAATATGATTTGCGAAGTGTTATGTATTCCTCGTCTACACTTCAAATGAATGTAAATGCGACACTTCTTTGCTTGGAAATAGCGTTTGCAAATGTCTACCTATCGTAGCAATAGTGTTGTAATGCTTCTTAAAACGAGATATCGCATCTCATTTCTATGTTTCATGGTAAGATATAATATGATTTGCGAAGTATCATGTATTCCTCGTCTACACTTCAAATGAATGTAAATGCGACACTTCCTTGCTAGGAAATAGCGTCTGCAGATGTCTAGGTATCGTAGCAATAGAGTTCTAATGCCTCTTAAAACGCGAGATCGCATCTCATTCCTATGTTTCATGGTAAGATATAATATGATTTGCGAAGTGTTATGTATTCCTCGTCTACACTTCAAATGAATGTAAATGCGACACTTCTTTGCCAGGAAATAGCGTTTGCAAATGTCTACATATAGTAGCAATAGTGTTCTAATGCTTCTTAAAACGCGATATCGCATCTCATTTCAATGTTTCATGGTAAGATATAATATGATTTGCGAAGTGTCATGTATTCCTCGTCTACACTTCAAATTAATGTAAATGCGACACTTCCTTGCAAGGAAATAGCGTTTGCAGATATCTACGTATCGTAGCAATAGAGTTCTAATGCTTCTTAAAACGCGATATCGGATCTCATTTCTATGTTTCATGGTAAGATATAACATGATTTGCGAATTGTTATGTATTCCTCGTCTACACTTCAAATGAATGTGAATACGACACTTCCTCGCTAGGAAATAGCGTTTGCAGATGTCTACGTATCGTAGCAATAGAGTTCTCATGCTTCTTAAAACGCGATATCGCATCTCATTTCTATGTTTCATGGTAAGATATAATATGATTTGCGAAGTGTTATGTATTCCTCGTCTACACTTCAAATGAATGTAAATGCGACACTTCTTTGCTTGGAAATAGCGTTTGCAAATGTCTACCTATCGTAGCAATAGTGTTGTAATGCTTCTTAAAACGAGATATCGCATCTCATTTCTATGTTTCATGGTAAGATATAATATGATTTGCGAAGTATCATGTATTCCTCGTCTACACTTCAAATGAATGTAAATGCCACACTTCCTTGCTAGGAAATAGCGTCTGCAGATGTCTAGGTATCGTAGCAATTGAGTTCCAATGCCTCTTAAAACGCGATATCGCATCTCATTTCTATGTTTCATGGTAAGATATAATATGACTTGCGAAGTGTTATGTATTCCTCGTCTACACTTCAAATGAATGTAAATGCGACACTTACTTGCTAGGAAATAGCGTCTGCAGATGTCTAGGTATCGTAGCAATAGAGTTCTAATGCTTCTTATAACGCGATATCGCATCTCATTTCTATGTTTCATGGTAAGATATAATATGATTTGCGAAGTGTTATGTATTCCTCGACTACACTTCAAATGAATGTAAATGCGACACTTCTTTGCAAGGAAATAGCGTTTGTAGATGTCTACATATCGTAGCAATAGAGTTCAAGTGCTTCTTAAAACGAGATATTGCATCTCATATCTATGTTTCATGATAAGACATAATATTCATTGCGAAGTGTTGTCCATTCCTCGTCTACGATTCAAATGAATGTAAATGCGACACTTCCTTGCAAGGAAATAGCGTTTGCAGATGTCTACGTATCGTAGCAATAGAGTTCTAATGCTTCTTAACCCGCGATATCGCATCTCATTTCTATGTTTCATGGTAAGATATAATATGATTTGCGAAGTGTTATGTATTCCTCGTCTACACTTAAAATGAATGTAAATGCGACACATCTTTGCAAGGAAATAGCGTTTGCAGATGCCTACGTATCGTAGCAATAGAGTTCAAATGCTTCTTAAAACGAGATATTGCATCTCATATCTATGTTTCATGGTAAGATATAATATGATTTGCGAAGTGTTTTGTATTTCTCGTCTACGATTCAAATGAATGTAAATGCGACACTTCCTTGCAAGGAAATAGCGTTTGCAGATATCTACGTATCGTAGCAATAGAGTTCCAATGCTTCTTAAAACGCGATATCGGATCTCATTTCTATGTTTCATGGTAAGATATAATATGATTTGCGAAGCGTTATGTATTCCTCGTCTACACTTCAAATGAATGTAAATGCGACACTTCCTTGCTAGGAAATAGCGTCTGCAGATGTTTAGGTATCGAAGCAATAGAGTTCTAATGCTTCTTAAAACGCGATATCGCATCTCATTTCTATGTTTCATGGTAAGATATAATATGATTTGCGAAGTGTCATGCATTCCTCGTCTACGATTCAAATGAATGTAAATGCGACACTTCCTTGCAAGGAAATAGCGTTTGCAGATATCTACGTATCGTAGCAATAGAGTTCTAATGCTTCTTAAAACGCGATATCGGATCTCATTTCTATGTTTCATGGTAAGATATAACATGATTTGCGAATTGTTATGTATTCCTCGTCTACACTTCAAATGAATGTGAATACGACACTTCCTCGCTAGGAAATAGCGTTTGCAGATGTCTACGTATCGTAGCAATAGAGTTCTCATGCTTCTTAAAACGCGATATCGCATCTCATTTCTAAGTTTCATGGTAAGATATAATATGATTTGCGAAGTGTTATGTATTCCTCGTCTACACTTCAAATGAATGTAAATGCGACACTTCTTTGCTTGGAAATAGCGTTTGCAAATGTCTACCTATCGTAGCAATAGTGTTGTAATGCTTCTTAAAACGAGATATCGCATCTCATTTCTATGTTTCATGGTAAGATATAATATGATTTGCGAAGTATCATATATTCCTCGTCTACACTTCAAATGAATGTAAATGCGACACTTCCTTGCTAGGAAATAGCGTCTGCAGATGTCTAGGTATCGTAGCAATAGAGTTCTAATGCCTCTTAAAACGCGAGATCGCATCTCATTCCTATGTTTCATGGTAAGATATAATATGATTTGCGAAGTGTTATGTATTCCTCGTCTACACTTCAAATGAATGTAAATGCGACACTTCTTTGCCAGGAAATAGCGTTTGCAAATGTCTACATATAGTAGCAATAGTGTTCTAATGCTTCTTAAAACGCGATATCGCATCTCATTTCTATGTTTCATGGTAGGATATAATATGATTTGCGAAGTGTCATGTATTCCTCGTCTACACTTCAAATGAATGTAAATGCGACACTTCCTTGCAAGGAAATAGCGTTTGCAGATGTCTACGTATCGTAGCAATAGAGTTCTTATGATCCTTAAAACGCGATATGGCATCTCATTTCTATGTTTCATGGTAAGATATAACATGATTTGCGAATTGTTATGTATTCCTCGTCTACGATTCAAATGAATGTAAATGCGACACTTCCTTGCAAGGAAATAGCGTTTGCAGATATCTACGTATCGTAGCAATAGAGTTCTAATGCTTCTTAAAACGCGATATCGGATCTCATTTCTATGTTTCATGGTAAGATATAACATGATTTGCGAATTGTTATGTATTCCTCGTCTACACTTCAAATGAATGTGAATACGACACTTCCTCGCTAGGAAATAGCGTTTGCAGATGTCTACGTATCGTAGCAATAGAGTTCTCATGCTTCTTAAAACGCGATATCGCATCTCATTTCTATGTTTCATGGTAAGATATAATATGATTTGCGAAGTGTTATGTATTCCTCGTCTACACTTCAAATGAATGTAAATGCGACACTTCTTTGCTTGGAAATAGCGTTTGCAAATGTCTACCTATCGTAGCAATAGTGTTGTAATGCTTCTTAAAACGAGATATCGCATCTCATTTCTATGTTTCATGGTAAGATATAATATGATTTGCGAAGTATCATGTATTCCTCGTCTACACTTCAAATGAATGTAAATGCGACACTTCCTTGCTAGGAAATAGCGTCTGCAGATGTCTAGGTATCGTAGCAATTGAGTTCCAATGCCTCTTAAAACGCGATATCGCATCTCATTTCTATGTTTCATGGTAAGATATAATATGACTTGCGAAGTGTTATGTATTCCTCGTCTACACTTCAAATGAATGTAAATGCGACACTTACTTGCTAGGAAATAGTGTCTGCAGATGTCTAGGTATCGTAGCAATAGAGTTCTAATGCTTCTTATAACGCGATATCGCATCTCATTTCTATGTTTCATGGTAAGATATAATATGATTTGCGAAGTGTTATGTATTCCTCGACTACACTTCAAATGAATGTAAATGCGACACTTCTTTGCAAGGAAATAGCGTTTGTAGATGTCTACATATCGTAGCAATAGAGTTCAAGTGCTTCTTAAAACGAGATATTGCATCTCATATCTATGTTTCATGATAAGATATAATATTCATTGCGAAGTGTTGTCCATTCCTCGTCTACGATTCAAATGAATGTAAATGCGACACTTCCTTGCAAGGAAATAGCGTTTGCAGATGTCTACGTATCGTAGCAATAGAGTTCTAATGCTTCTTAACCCGCGATATCGCATCTCATTTCTATGTTTCATGGTAAGATATAATATGATTTGCGAAGTGTTATGTATTCCTCGTCTACACTTAAAATGAATGTAAATGCGACACATCTTTGCAAGGAAATAGCGTTTGCAGATGCCTACGTATCGTAGCAATAGAGTTCAAATGCTTCTTAAAACGAGATATTGCATCTCATATCTATGTTTCATGGTAAGATATAATATGATTTGCGAAGTGTTATGTATTTCTCGTCTACACTTCAAATGAATGTAAATGCGACACATCCTTGCAAGGAAATAGCGTTTGCAAATGTCTACCTATCGTAGCAATAGTGTTCTAATACTTCTTAAAATGCGATATCGCATCTCATTTCTATGTTTCATGGTAAGATATAATATGATTTGCGAAGTGTCATGCATTCCTCGTCTACACTTCAAACGAATGTAAATGCGACACTTCCTTGCAAGGAAATAGCGTTTGCAAATGTCTACCTATCGTAGCAATAGTGTTCTAATGCTTCTTAAAACGCGATATCGCATCTCATTTCTATGTTTCATGATAAGATATAATATTCATTGCGAAGTTTTATGTATTCCTCGTCTACACTTCAAATGAATGTAAATGCGACACTTCTATGCAAGGAAATAGCGTTTGCAGATGTCTACGTATCGAAGCAATAGAGTTCAAATGCTTCTTAAAACGAGATACTGCATCTCACATCTATGTTTCATGATAAGATATAATATGATTTGCGAAGTGTCATGCATTCCTCGTCTACGATTCAAATGAATGTAAATGCGACACTTCCTTGCAAGGAAATAGCGTTTGCAGATATCTACGTATCGTAGCAATAGAGTTCTAATGCTTCTTAAAACGCGATATCGGATCTCATTTCTATGTTTCATGGTAAGATATAACATGATTTGCGAATTGTTATGTATTCCTCGTCTACACTTCAAATGAATGTGAATACGACACTTCCTCGCTAGGAAATAGCGTTTGCAGATGTCTACGTATCGTAGCAATAGAGTTCTCATGCTTCTTAAAACGCGATATCGCATCTCATTTCTATGTTTCATGGTAAGATATAATATGATTTGCGAAGTGTTATGTATTCCTCGTCTACACTTCAAATGAATGTAAATGCGACACTTCTTTGCTTGGAAATAGCGTTTGCAAATGTCTACCTATCGTAGCAATAGTGTTGTAATGCTTCTTAAAACGAGATATCGCATCTCATTTCTATGTTTCATGGTAAGATATAATATGATTTGCGAAGTATCATGTATTCCTCGTCTACACATCAAATGAATGTAAATGCGACACTTCCTTGCTAGGAAATAGCGTCTGCAGATGTCTAGGTATCGTAGCAATTGAGTTCCAATGCCTCTTAAAACGCGATATCGCATCTCATTTCTATTTTTCATGGTAAGATATAATATGACTTGCGAAGTGTTATGTATTCCTCGTCTACACTTCAAATGAATGTAAATGCGACATTTACTTGCTAGGAAATAGCGTCTGCAGATGTCTACGTATCGAAGCAATAGAGTTCAAATGCTTCTTAGAACGAGATATTGCATCTCATATCTATGTTTCATGATAAGATATAATATGATTTGCGAAGTGTTATGTATTCCTCGTCTACACTTCAAATGAATGTAAATGCGACACTTCCTTGCAAGGAAATAGCGTTTGCAGATGTCTACGTATCGAAGCAATAGAGTTCAAATGCTTCTTAAAACGAGATACTGCATCTCATATCTATGTTTCATGATAAGATATAATATTCATTGCGAAGTTTTATGTATTCCTCGTCTACACTTCAAATGAATGTAAATGCGACACTTCTATGCAAGGAAATAGCGTTTGCAGATGTCTACGTATCGAAGCAATAGAGTTCAAATGCTTCTTAAAACGAGATACTGCATCTCACATCTATGTTTCATGATAAGATATAATATTCATTGCGAAGTGTTATGCGTTCCTCGTCTACGATTCAAGTGAATGTAAATGCCACACTTCCTTGCAAGGAAATAGCGTTTGCAGATGTCTACGTATCGTAGCAATAGAGTTCTAATGCTTCTTAAAACGCGATATCGCATCTCATTTCTATGTTTCATGGTAAGATATAATATGATTTGCGAAGTGGTATGTATTCCTCGTCTACACATCAAATGAATGTAAATGCGACACTTCCTTGCAAGGAAATATCGTTTGCAGATGTCTACGTATCGTAGCAATAGATTTCTTATGATTCTTAAAACGCGATATCGCATCTCATTTCTATGTTTCATGGTAAGATATAATATGATTTGCGAAGTATCATGTATTCCTCGTCTACACTTCAAATGAATGTAAATGCGACACTTCCTTGCTAGGAAATAGCGTCTGCAGATGTCTAGGTGTCGCAGCAATAGAGTTCTAATGCCTCTTAAAACGAGATATTGCATCTCATATCTATGTTTCATGATAAGATATAATATTCATTGCGAAGTGTTGTGCATTCCTCGTTTACGATTCAAATGAATGTAAATGCGACACTTCCTTGCAAGGAAATAGCGTTTGCAGATGTCTACGTATCGTACCAATAGAGTTCTAATGCTTCTTAGAACGCGATATCGCATCTCATTTCTATGTTCCATGGTAAGATATAATATGATTTGCGAGGTGCTATGTATTCCTCGTCTACACTTCAAATGAATGTGATAGCGACACTTCCTCGCTAGGAAATAGCGTTTGCAGATGTCTACGTATCGAAGCAATAGAGTTCAAATGCTTCTTAGAACGAGATATTGCATCTCATATCTATGTTTCATGATAAGATATAATATTCATTGCGAAGTGTTATGTATTCCTCGTCTACGATTCAAATGAATGAAAATGCGACACTTCCTTGCAAGGAAATAGCGTTTGCAGATGTCTACGTATCGTAGCAATAGAGTTCTTATGATTCTTAAAACGCGATATTGCATCTCATTTCTATGCTTCATGGTAAGATATAATATGATTTGCGAAGTGTTATGTATTCCTCGTCTACACTTCAAATGAATGTAAATGCGACACTTTCTTGCAAGGAAATAGCGTTTGCAGATGTCTACGTATCGAAGCAATAGAGTTCAAATGCTTCTTAAAACGAGATACTGCATCTCATATCTATCTTTCATGATAAGATATAATATTCATTGCGAAGTGTTATGCATTCCTCGTCTACGATTCAAATAAATGTAAATGCGACACTTCCTTGCAAGGAAATAGCGTTTGCAGATGTCTACGTGTCGTAGCAATAGAGTTCTAATGCTTCTTAAAACGCGATATCGCATCTCATTTCTATGTTTCATGGTAAGATATAATATGATTTGCGAGGTGCTATGTATTCCTCGTCTACACTTCAAATGAATGTGATAGCGACACTTCCTCGCTAGGAAATAGCGTTTGCAGATGTCTACGTATCGAAGCAATAGAGTTCAAATGCTTCTTAGAACGAGATATTGCATCTCATATCTATGTTTCATGATAAGATATAATATTCATTGCGAAGTGTTATGTGTTCCTCGTCTACGATTCAAATGAATGAAAATGCGACACTTCCTTGCAAGGAAATAGCGTTTGCAGATGTCTACGTATCGTAGCAATAGAGTTCTTATGATTCTTAAAACGCGATATTGCATCTCATTTCTATGCTTCATGGTAAGATATAATATGTTTTGCGAAGTGTTATGTATTCCTCGTCTACACTTCAAATGAATGTAAATGCGACGCTTCCTTGCAAGGAAATAGCGTTTGCAGATGTCTACGTATTGAAGCAATAGAGTTCAAATGCTTCTTAAAACGAGATACTGCATCTCATATCTATGTTTCATGATAAGATATAATATTCATTGCGAAGTGTTATGCATTCCTCGTCTACGATTCACATGAATGTAAATGCGACACTTCCTTGCAAGGAAATAGCGATTGCAGATGTCTACGTATCGAAGCAATAGAGTTCAAATGCTTCTTAAAACGAGATACTGCATCTCATATCTATCTTTCATGATAAGATATAATATTCATTGCGAAGTGTTATGCATTCCTCGTCTACGATTCAAATGAATGTAAATGCGACACTTCCTTGCAAGGAAATAGCGTTTGCAGATGTCTACGTGTCGTAGCAATAGAGTTCTAATGCTTCTTAAAACGCGATATCGCATCTCATTTCTATGTTTCATGGTAAGATATAATATGATTTGCGAGGTGCTATGTATTCCTCGTCTACACTTCAAATGAATGTGATAGCGACACTTCCTCGCTAGGAAATAGCGTTTGCAGATGTCTACGTATCGAAGCAATAGAGTTCAAATGCTTCTTAGAACGAGATATTGCATCTCATATCTATGTTTCATGATAAGATATAATATTCATTGCGAAGTGTTATGTGTTCCTCATCTACGATTCAAATGAATGAAAATGCGACACTTCCTTGCAAGGAAATAGCGTTTGCAGATGTCTACGTATCGTAGCAATAGAGTTCTTATGATTCTTAAAACGCGATATTGCATCTCATTTCTATGCTTCATGGTAAGATGTAATATGTTTTGCGAAGTGTTATGTATTCCTCGTCTACACTTCAAATGAATGTAAATGCGACGCTTCCTTGCAAGGAAATAGCGTTTGCAGATGTCTACGTATTGAAGCAATAGAGTTCAAATGCTTCTTAAAACGAGATACTGCATCTCATATCTATGTTTCATGATAAGATATAATATTCATTGCGAAGTGTTATGCATTCCTCGTCTACGATTCAAATGAGTGTAAATGCGACACTTCCTTGCAAGGAAATAGCGTTTGCAGATGTCTACGTATCGTAGCAATAGAGTTCTAATGCTTCTTAAAACGCGATATCGCACCTCATTTCTATGTTTCATGGTAAGATATAATATGATTTGCGAAGTGTTATGTATTCCTCGTCTACACTTCAAACAAATGTAAATGCGACACTCCTTTGCTAGGAAATAGCGTTTGCAAATGTCTACCTATCGTAGCAATAGTTTTCTAATGCATCTTAAAACGCGATATCGCATCTCATTTCTATGTTTCACGGTAAGATATAATATGATTTGCGAATTGTTATGTATTCCTCCTCTACACTTCAAATGAACGTAAATGCGACACTTCCCTGCAAGGAAATAGCGTTTGCAGATGTCTACGTATCGAAGCAATAGAGTTCAAATGCTTCTTAAAACGAGATATTGCATCTCATATCTATGTTTCATAAGATATATTATTCATTGCGAAGTGTTATGCATTCCTCGTCTACAATTCAAATGAAAGTAAATGCGACACTTCCTTGCAAGGAAATAGCGTCTGCAGATGTCTAGGTATCGTAGCAATAGAGTTCTAATGCTTCTTAAAACGCGATATCGCATCTCATTTCTATGTTTCATGGTAAGAATATGATTTGCGAAGTGTTATGTATTCCTCGTCTACACTTCAAATGAATGTAAATGCGACACTTCTTTGCTAGGAAATAGCGTTTGCAAATGTCTACCTATCGTAGCAATAGTTTTCTAATGCATCTTAAAACGCGACATCGCATCTCATTTCTATGTTTCATGGTAAGATATAATATGATTTGCGAAGTGTTATGTATTCCTCCTTTACACTTCAAATGAATGTGAATGCGATACTTCCTCGCTAGGAAATAGCGTTTGCAGATGTCTACGTATCGTAGCAATATAGTTATAATGCTTCTTAAAACGCGATATCGCATCCCATTTCTATGTTTCATGGTAAGATATAATATGATTTTCGAAGTGTCCTGTATTCCTCGTCTACACTTCAAATGAATGTAAATGCGACACTTCCTTGCAAGTAAATAGCGTTTGCAGATGTCTACGTATCGAAGCAATAGAGTTCAAATGCTTCTTAAAACGAGATACTGCATCTCATATCTATGTTTCATGATAAGATATAATATTCACTGCGAAGTGTTACGCATTCCTCGTCTACGATTCAAATGAATGTAAATGCGACACTTCCTTGCAAGGAAATAGCGTTTGCAGATGTCTACGTATCGTAGCAATAGAGTTCTAATACTTCTTAAAACGCGATATCGCATCTCATTTCTATGTTTCATGGTATGATATAATATGATTTGCGAAGTGTTATGTATTCCTCGTCTACACTTCAAATAAATGTAAATCCGACACTCCTTTGCTAGGAAATAGCGTTTGCAAATGTCTACATATCGTAGCAATAGTGTTCTAATGCTTCTTAAAACGCGATATCGCATCTCATTTCTATGTATCATGGTGAGATATAATATGATTTGCGAATTATCATGTATTCCTCGTCTACACTCCAAGTGAATGTAAATGCGACACTTCCTTGCTAGGAAATAGCGTTTGCAGATGTCTAGGTGTCGTAGCAATAGAGTTCTAATGCCTCTTAGAACGCGATATCGCATCTCATTTCTATGTTTCATGGTAAGATATAATATGACTTGCGAAGTGTTATGTATTCCTCGTCTACACTTCAAATGAATGTAAATGCGACACTTACTTGCAAGGAAATAGCGTCTGCAGATGTCTACGTATCGTAGCAATAGAGTTCTAATGCTTCTTAAAACGCGTTATAGCATCTCATTTCTATGTTTCATGGTAAGATATATCATGATTTGCGAAGTGTTATGTGTTCCTCCTCTACACTTCAGATGAACGTAAATGCGACACTTCCTTGCAAGGAAATAGCGTTTGCAGATGTCTACGTATCGAAGCAATAGGGTTCAAATGCTTCTTAAAACGAGATATTGCATCTCATATCTATGTTTCATAAGATATATTATTCATTGCGAAGTGTTATGCATTCCTCGTCTACGATTCAAATGAAAGTAAATGCGACACTTCCTTGCAAGGAAATAGCGTTTGCAGATGTCTACGTATCGTAGCAATAGAGTTTTAATGCTTCTTAAAACGCGATATCGCATCTCATTTCTATGTTTCATGGTAAGATATAATATGATTTGCGAAGTGTTATGTATTCCTCGTCTACACTTCAAATAAATGTAAATGCGACACTTCTTTGCTAGGAAATAGCGTTTGCAAATGTCTACATATCGTAGCAATAGTGTTCTAATGCTTCTTAAAACGCGATATCGCATCTCATTTCTATGTTTCATTGTGAGATATAATATGATTTGCGAAGTATCATGTATTCCTCGTCTACACTTCAAGTGAATGTAAATGCGACACTTCCTTGCTAGGAAATAGCGTCTGCAGATGTCTAGCTGTCGTAGCAATAGAGTTCTAATGCCTCTTAGAACGCGATATCGCATCTCATTTCTATGTTTCATGGTAAGATATAATATGATTTGCGAAGTGGTATGTATTCCTCGTCTACACATCAAATGAATGTAAATGCGACACTTCCTTGCAAGGAAATATCGTTTGCAGATGTCTACGTATCGTAGCAATAGATTTCTTATGATTCTTAAAACGCGATATCGCATCTCATTTCTATGTTTCATGGTAAGATATAATATGATTTGCGAAGTATCATGTATTCCTCGTCTACACTTCAAATGAATGTAAATGCGACACTTCCTTGCTAGGAAATAGCGTCTGCAGATGTCTAGGTGTCGCAGCAATAGAGTTCTAATGCCTCTTAAAACGCGATATCGCATCTCATTTCTATGTTTCATGGTAAGATATAATATGACTTGCGAAGTGTTATGTATTCCTCGTCTACGATTCAAATGAATGTAAATGCGACACTTCCTTGCAAGGAAATAGCGTTTGCAGATGTCTACGTATCGTAGCAATAGAGTTCAGATGCTTCTTAAAACGAGATATTGCATCTCATATCTATGTTTCATGATAAGATATAATATTCATTGCGAAGTGTTGTGCATTCCTCGTTTACGATTCAAATGAATGTAAATGCGACACTTCCTTGCAAGGAAATAGCGTTTGCAGATGTCTACGTATCGTACCAATAGAGTTCTAATGCTTCTTAGAACGCGATATCGCATCTCATTTCTATGTTCCATGGTAAGATATAATATGATTTGCGAAGTGTTATGTATTCCTCGTCTACACTTCAAATGAATGTAAATGCGACACTTCCTTGCAAGGAAATAGCGTTTGCAGATGTCTACGTATCGAAGCAATAGAGTTCAAATGCTTCTTAAAACGAGATACTGCATCTCATATCTATCTTTCATGATAAGATATAATATTCATTGCGAAGTGTTATGCATTCCTCGTCTACGATTCAAATGAATGTAAATGCGACACTTCCTTGCAAGGAAATAGCGTTTGCAGATGTCTACGTGTCGTAGCAATAGAGTTCTAATGCTTCTTAAAACGCGATATCGCATCTCATTTCTATGTTTCATGGTAAGATATAATATGATTTGCGAGGTGCTATGTATTCCTCGTCTACACTTCAAATGAATGTGATAGCGACACTTCCTCGCTAGGAAATAGCGTTTGCAGATGTCTACGTATCGAAGCAATAGAGTTCAAATGCTTCTTAGAACGAGATATTGCATCTCATATCTATGTTTCATGATAAGATATAATATTCATTGCGAAGTGTTATGTATTCCTCGTCTGCGATTCAAATGAATGAAAATGCGACACTTCCTTGCAAGGAAATAGCGTTTGCAGATGTCTACGTATCGTAGCAATAGAGTTCTTATGATTCTTAAAACGCGATATTGCATCTCATTTCTATGCTTCATGGTAAGATATAATATGATTTGCGAAGTGTTATGTATTCCTCGTCTACACTTCAAATGAATGTAAATGCGACACTTCCTTGCAAGGAAATAGCGTTTGCAGATGTCTACGTATCGAAGCAATAGAGTTCAAATGCTTCTTAAAACGAGATACTGCATCTCATATCTATATTTCATGATAAGATATAATATTCATTGCGAAGTGTTATGCATTCCTCGTCTACGATTCAAATGAATGTAAATGCGACACTTCCTTGCAAGGAAATAGCGTTTGCAGATGTCTACGTATCGTAGCAATAGAGTTCTTATGATTCTTAAAACGCGATATTGCATCTCATTTCTATGCTTCATGGTAAGATATAATATGATTTGCGAAGTGTTATGTATTCCTCGTCTACACTTCAAATGAATGTAAATGCGACACTTCCTTGCAAGGAAATAGCGTTTGCAGATGTCTACGTATCGAAGCAATAGAGTTCAAATGCTTCTTAAAACGAGATACTGCATCTCATATCTATCTTTCATGATAAGATATAATATTCATTGCGAAGTGTTATGCATTCCTCGTCTACGATTCAAATGAATGTAAATGCGACACTTCCTTGCAAGGAAATAGCGTTTGCAGATGTCTACGTGTCGTAGCAATAGAGTTCTAATGCTTCTTAAAACGCGATATCGCATCTCATTTCTATGTTTCATGGTAAGATATAATATGATTTGCGAGGTGCTATGTATTCCTCGTCTACACTTCAAATGAATGTGATAGCGACACTTCCTCGCTAGGAAATAGCGTTTGCAGATGTCTACGTATCGAAGCAATAGAGTTCAAATGCTTCTTAGAACGAGATATTGCATTTCATATCTATGTTTCATGATTAGATATAATATTCATTGCGAAGTGTTATGTATTCCTCGTCTACGATTCAAATGAATGAAAATGCGACACTTCCTTGCAAGGAAATAGCGTTTGCAGATGTCTACGTATCGTAGCAATAGAGTTCTTATGATTCTTAAAACGCGATATTGCATTTCATTTCTATGCTTCATGGTAAGATATAATATGATTTGCAAAGTGTTATGTATTCCTCGTCTACACTTCAAATGAATGTAAATGCGACACTTCCTTGCAAGGAAATAGCGTTTGCAGATGTCTACGTATCGAAGCAATAGAGTTCAAATGCTTCTTAAAACGAGATACTGCATCTCATATCTATCTTTCATGATAAGATATAATATTCATTGCGAAGTGTTATGCATTCCTCGTCTACGATTCAAATGAATGTAAATGCGACACTTCCTTGCAAGGAAATAGCGTTTGCAGATGTCTACGTGTCGTAGCAATAGAGTTCTAATGCTTCTTAAAACGCGATATCGCATCTCATTTCTATGTTTCATGGTAAGATATAATATGATTTGCGAGGTGCTATGTATTCCTCGTCTACACTTCAAATGAATGTGATAGCGACACTTCCTCGCTAGGAAATAGCGTTTGCAGATGTCTACGTATCGAAGCAATAGAGTTCAAATGCTTCTTAGAACGAGATATTGCATCTCATATCTATGTTTCATGATAAGATATAATATTCATTGCGAAGTGTTATGTGTTCCTCGTCTACGATTCAAATGAATGAAAATACGACACTTCCTTGCAAGGAAATAGCGTTTGCAGATGTCTACGTATCGTAGCAATAGAGTTCTTATGATTCTTAAAACGCGATATTGCATCTCATTTCTATGCTTCATGGTAAGATATAATATGTTTTGCGAAGTGTTATGTATTCCTCGTCTACACTTCAAATGAGTGTATTAGGTTGGTGCGTATGAAATGTCGGATTCTCTTTACATGCGGACGTTTTCCTCCCCGTTTTCGTTATATTTTTGTATTTGGCATAACCTCATTCATACTCGTATTGTCCATTGCCAGAGACTCATTTCAACAAAATAGGTTTTCTCGAAGGTCTTCCCTTTTTTATTTCTTTTGAGTTTATTACCGATATGAATTCTGCCGACATTCGCGTCATTTTCTTATATGAGTACAAACTTGGTAATAGTGCTGCAAAAGCTGCACGCAACATAAACCAAGCGTTTGGGGAGAATACGGTTAACGATCGGAAAGTGCAGCGTTGGTTCGAAAAATTTCGGACTGGCGATTTTTCACTGCAAAATGAGCCGCGCGGAAGACCCAAAACGTCTGTAAAGAATGATGACCTGAAGGCTCTAGTAGAAGCGGATCCAGCCGTATCCACGAGGGAACTTGCTATCAGGATGAAAGTTGACCATACAACGATATTGAGACACCTTTCTGAGATTGGCAAGGTTAAGAAGATGGACAAGTGGGTACCGCACGCACTGACAGAGCGAAATAAGCTGGATCGGTTAAACGTATGCTCTTCATTGCTAACCTGATTTCACCGAGAGCCATTTTTTGATCGGATCATTACGTGTGACGAAAAATGGGTTCTTTATGACAATAGAAAGAGGTGTGCTCGGTGGCTTGACAAGGATGAGGTTTGTGCCCATACTCCAAGGCCATCGCTTCATCCACGGAAGATTTTGTTCACAGTTTGGTGGAACGCGGCTGGGGTAATCCATTATTCGTTCCTTCGACCTGGGGACAATTACGGCCGAAAAGTACTGCCAGTACATTGATGAGATGCACGATAAGTTAAAAATTGTACTCCCATCGCTTGTGAATCGGCATGGCCCGCTACTGCTCCATGACAACGCTCGGCCGCATACATCGCACAAAACAATTGCGAAACTGAACGAACTGGAATATGAAGTTTTGCAGCATCCACCATATTCACCGGATCTCTCGCCGACCGATTTTCATTTTTTCAAGCATTTAGAGCTGTTTTTAAGGGGCAAACACTATGAAAATGAAGACAGTCTAAAAAACTCGATATCAGAGTTTATTAATTCTAAAGACCAAAATTTTTTTAAAAAAGGCATCTACGCTTTAAAATCTCGTTGGGAGAAGTGTATTGAAGCGAATGGAGCATACTTTGATTGAATAAACAGCTTTTGAAGAAAGATATACAGTTTTATACAATCACTTAAGAATCCGACATTTCATACGCACCAACCTAATAAATGCGACGCTTCCTTGCAAGGAAATAGCGTTTGCAGATGTCTACGTATTGAAGCAATAGAGTTCAAATGCTTCTTAAAACGAGATACTGCATCTCATATCTATGTTTCATGATAAGATATAATATTCATTGCGAAGTGTTATGTGTTCCTCGTCTACGATTCAAATGAATGAAAATACGACACTTCCTTGCAAGGAAATAGCGTTTGCAGATGTCTACGTATCGTAGCAATAGAGTTCTTATGATTCTCAAAACGCGATATTGCATCTCATTTCTATGCTTCATGGTAAGATATAATATGTTTTGCGAAGTGTTATGTATTCCTCGTCTACACTTCAAATGAATGTAAATGCGACGCTTCCTTGCAAGGAAATAGCGTTTGCAGATGTCTACGTATTGAAGCAATAGAGTTCAAATGCTTCTTAAAACGAGATACTGCATCTCATATCTATGTTTCATGATAAGATATAATATTCATTGCGAAGTGTTATGCATTCCTCGTCTACGATTCAAATGAATGTAAATGCGACACTTCCTTGCAAGGAAATAGCGTTTGCAGATGTCTACGAATCGTAGCAATAGAGTTCTAATGCTTCTTAAAACGCGATATCGCACCTCATTTCTATGTTTCATGGTAAGATATAATATGATTTGCGAAGTGTTATGTATTCCTCGTCTACACTTCAAACAAATGTAAATGCGACACTCCTTTGCTAGGAAATAGCGTTTGCAAATGTCTACATATCGTAGCAATAGTGTTCTAATGCTTCTTAAAACGCGATATCGCATCTCATTTCTATGTTTCATGGTGAGATATAATATGATTTGCGAAGTATCATGTATTCCTCGTCTACACTTCAAGTGAATGTAAATGCGACACTTCCTTGCTAGGAAAAAGCGTCTGCAGATGTCTAGGTGTCGTAGCAATAGAGTTCTAATGCCTCTTAGAACGCGATATCGCATCTCATTTCTATGTTTCATGGTAAGATATAATATGACTTGCGAAGTGTTATGTATTCCTCGTCTACACTTCAAATGAATGTAAATGCGACACTTACTTGCAAGGAAATAGGGTCTGCAGATGTCTACGTATCGTAGCTATAGAGTTCTAATGCTTCTTAAAACGCGATATCGCATCTCATTTCTATGTTTCATGGTAAGAATATGATTTGCGAAGTGTTATGTATTCCTCGTCTACACTTCAAATGAATGTAAATGCGACACTTCTTTGCTAGGAAATAGCGTTTGCAAATGTCTACCTATCGTAGCAATAGTTTTCTAATGCATCTTAAAACGCGATATCGCATCTCATTTCTATGTTTCACGGTAAGATATAATATGATTTGCGAAGTGTTATGTATTCCTCCTCTACACTTCAAATGAGCGTAAATGCGACACTTCCCTGCAAGGAAATAGCGTTTGCAGATGTCTACGTATCGAAGCAATAGAGTTCAAATGCTTCTTAAAACGAGATATTGCATCTCATATCTATGTTTCATAAGATATATTATTCATTGCGAAGTGTTATGCATTCCTCGTCTACAATTCAAATGAAAGTAAATGCGACACTTCCTTGCAAGGAAATAGCGTCTGCAGATGTCTAGGTATCGTAGCAATAGTGTTCTAATGCTTCTTAAAACGCGATATCGCATCTCATTTCTATGTTTCATGGTAAGAATATGATTTGCGAAGTGTTATGTATTCCTCGTCTACACTTCAAATGAATGTAAATGCGACACTTCTTTGCTAGGAAATAGCGTTTGCAAATGTCTACCTATCGTAGCAATAGTTTTCTAATGCATCTTAAAACGCGATATCGCATCTCATTTCTATGTTTCATGGTAAGATATAATATGATTTGCGAAGTGTTATGTATTCCTCCTTTACACTTCAAATGAATGTGAATGCGATACTTCCTCGCTAGGAAATAGCGTTTGCAGATGTCTACGTATCGTAGCAATAGAGTTATAATGCTTCTTAAAACGCGATATCGCATCTCATTTCTATGTTTCATGGTAAGATATATTATTCATTGCGAAGTGTTATGCATTCCTCGTCTACGATTCAAATGAAAGTAAATGCGACACTTCCTTGCAAGGAGATAGCGTTTGCAGATGTCTACGTATCGTAGCAATAGCTTTCTAATGCTTCTTAAAACGCGATATCGCATCCCATTTCTATGTTTCATGGTAAGATATAATATGATTTTCGAAGTGTCCTGTATTCCTCGTCTACACTTCAAATGAATGTAAATGCGACACTTCCTTGCAAGTAAATAGCGTTTGCAGATGTCTACTTATCGAAGCAATAGAGTTCAAATGCTTCTTAAAACGAGATACTGCATCTCATATCTATGTTTCATGATAAGATATAATATTCATTGCGAAGTGTTACGCATTCCTCGTCTACGATTCAAATGAATGTAAATGCGACACTTCCTTGCAAGGAAATAGCGTTTGCAGATGTCTACGTATCGTAGCAATAGAGTTCTAATACTTCTTAAAACGCGATATCGCATCTCATTTCTATGTTTCATGGTAAGATATAATATGATTTGCGAAGTGTTATGTATTCCTCGTCTACACTTCAAATAAATGTAAATCCGACACTCCTTTGCTAGGAAATAGCGTTTGCAAATGTCTACATATCGTAGCAATAGTGTTCTAATGCTTCTTAAAACGCGATATCGCATCTCATTTCTATGTTTCATGGTGAGATATAATATGATTTGCGAAGTATCATGTATTCCTCGTCTACACTTCAAGTGAATGTAAATGCGACACTTCCTTGCTAGGAAATAGCGTCTGCAGATGTCTAGGTGTCGTAGCAATAGAGCTCTAATGCCTCTTAGAACGCGATATCGCATCTCATTTCTATGTTTCATGGTAAGATATAATATGACTTGCGAAGTGTTATGTATTCCTCGTCTACACTTCAAATGAATGTAAATGCGACACTTACTTGCAAGGAAATAGCGTCTGCAGATGTCTACGTATCGTAGCAATAGAGTTCTAATGCTTCTTAAAACGCGTTATAGCATCTCATTTCTATGTTTCATGGTAAGATATATCATGATTTGCGAAGTGTTATGTGTTCCTCCTCTACACTTCAGATGAACGTAAATGCGACACTTCCTTGCAAGGAAATAGCGTTTGCAGATGTCTACGTATCGAAGCAATAGAGTTCAAATGCTTCTTAAAACGAGATATTGCATCTCATATCTATGTTTCATAAGATATATTATTCATTGCGAAGTGTTATGCATTCCTCGTCTACGATTCAAATGAAAGTAAATGCGACACTTCCTTGCAAGGAAATAGCGTTTGCAGATGTCTACGTATCGTAGCAATAGAGTTCTTATGATCCTTAAAACGCGATATGGCATCTCATTTCTATGTTTCATGGTAAGATATAACATGATTTGCGAATTGTTATGTATTCCTCGTCTACGATTCAAATGAATGTAAATGCGACACTTCCTTGCAAGGAAATAGCGTTTGCAGATATCTACGTATCGTAGCAATAGAGTTCTAATGCTTCTTAAAACGCGATATCGGATCTCATTTCTATGTTTCATGGTAAGATATAACATGATTTGCGAATTGTTATGTATTCCTCGTCTACACTTCAAATGAATGTGAATACGACACTTCCTCGCTAGGAAATAGCGTTTGCAGATGTCTACGTATCGTAGCAATAGAGTTCTCATGCTTCTTAAAACGCGATATCGCATCTCATTTCTATGTTTCATGGTAAGATATAATATGATTTGCGAAGTGTTATGTATTCCTCGTCTACACTTCAAATGAATGTAAATGCGACACTTCTTTGCTTGGAAATAGGGTTTGCAAATGTCTACCTATCGTAGCAATAGTGTTGTAATGCTTCTTAAAACGAGATATCGCATCTCATTTCTATGTTTCATGGTTAGATATAATATGATTTGCGAAGTATCATGTATTCCTCGTCTACACTTCAAATGAATGTAAATGCCACACTTCCTTGCTAGGAAATAGCGTCTGCAGATGTCTACGTATCGTAGCAATTGAGTTCCAATGCCTCTTAAAACGCGATATCGCATCTCATTTCTATGTTTCATGGTAAGATATAATATGACTTGCGAAGTGTTATGTATTCCTCGTCTACACTTCAAATGAATGTAAATGCGACACTTACTTGCTAGGAAATAGCGTCTGCAGATGTCTAGGTATCGTAGCAATAGAGTTCTAATGCTCCTTATAACGCGATATCGCATCTCATTTCTATGTTTCATGGTAAGATATAATATGATTTGCGAAGTGTTATGTATTCCTCGACTACACTTCAAATGAATGTAAATGCGACACTTCTTTGCAAGGAAATAGCGTTTGTAGATGTCTACATATCGTAGCAATAGAGTTCAAGTGCTTCTTAAAACGAGATATTGCATCTCATATCTATGTTTCATGATAAGATATAATATTCATTGCGAAGTGTTGTCCATTCCTCGTCTACGATTCAAATGAATGTAAATGCGACACTTCCTTGCAAGGAAATAGCGTTTGCAGATGTCTACGTATCGTAGCAATAGAGTTCTAATGCTTCTTAACCCGCGATATCGCATCTCATTTCTATGTTTCATGGTAAGATATAATATGATTTGCGAAGTGTTATGTATTCCTCGTCTACACTTAAAATGAATGTAAATGCGACACATCTTTGCAAGGAAATAGCGTTTGCAGATGCCTACGTATCGTAGCAATAGAGTTCAAATGCTTCTTAAAACGAGATATTGCATCTCATATCTATGTTTCATGGTAAGATATAATATGATTTGCGAAGTGTTATGTATTTCTCGTCTACGATTCAAATGAATGTAAATGCGACACTTCCTTGCAAGGAAATAGCGTTTGCAGATATCTACGTATCGTAGCAATAGAGTTCTAATGCTTCTTAAAACGCGATATCGGATCTCATTTCTATGTTTCATGGTAAGATATAATATGATTTGCGAAGCGTTATGTATTCCTCGTCTACACTTCAAATGAATGTAAATGCGACACTTCCTTGCTAGGAAATAGCGTCTGCAGATGTTTAGGTATCGAAGCAATAGAGTTCTAATGCTTCTTAAAACGCGATATCGCATCTCATTTCTATGTTTCATGGTAAGATATAATATGATTTGCGAAGTGTCATGCATTCCTCGTCTACGATTCAAATGAATGTAAATGCGACACTTCCTTGCAAGGAAATAGCGTTTGCAGATATCTACGTATCGTAGCAATAGAGTTCTAATGCTTCTTAAAACGCGATATCGGATCTCATTTCTATGTTTCATGGTAAGATATAACATGATTTGCGAATTGTTATGTATTCCTCGTCTACACTTCAAATGAATGTGAATACGACACTTCCTCGCTAGGAAATAGCGTTTGCAGATGTCTACGTATCGTAGCAATAGAGTTCTCATGCTTCTTAAAACGCGATATCGCATCTCATTTCTAAGTTTCATGGTAAGATATAATATGATTTGCGAAGTGTTATGTATTCCTCGTCTACACTTCAAATGAATGTAAATGCGACACTTCTTTGCTTGGAAATAGCGTTTGCAAATGTCTACCTATCGTAGCAATAGTGTTGTAATGCTTCTTAAAACGAGATATCGCATCTCATTTCTATGTTTCATGGTAAGATATAATATGATTTGCGAAGTATCATATATTCCTCGTCTACACTTCAAATGAATGTAAATGCGACACTTCCTTGCTAGGAAATAGCGTCTGCAGATGTCTAGGTATCGTAGCAATAGAGTTCTCATGCTTCTTAAAACGCGATATCGCATCTCATTTCTAAGTTTCATGGTAAGATATAATATGATTTGCGAAGTGTTATGTATTCCTCGTCTACACTTCAAATGAATGTAAATGCGACACTTCTTTGCTTGGAAATAGCGTTTGCAAATGTCTACCTATCGTAGCAATAGAGTTCTAATGCTTCTTATAACGCGATATCGCATCTCATTTCTATGTTTCATGGTAAGATATAATATGATTTGCGAAGTGTTATGTATTCCTCGACTACACTTCAAATGAATGTAAATGCGACACTTCTTTGCAAGGAAATAGCGTTTGTAGATGTCTACATATCGTAGCAATAGAGTTCAAGTGCTTCTTAAAACGAGATATTGCATCTCATATCTATGTTTCATGATAAGATATAATATTCATTGCGAAGTGTTGTCCATTCCTCGTCTACGATTCAAATGAATGTAAATGCGACACTTCCTTGCAAGGAAATAGCGTTTGCAGATGTCTACGTATCGTAGCAATAGAGTTCTAATGCTTCTTAACCCGCGATATCGCATCTCATTTCTATGTTTCATGGTAAGATATAATATGATTTGCGAAGTGTTATGTATTCCTCGTCTACACTTAAAATGAATGTAAATGCGACACATCTTTGCAAGGAAATAGCGTTTGCAGATGCCTACGTATCGTAGCAATAGAGTTCAAATGCTTCTTAAAACGAGATATTGCATCTCATATCTATGTTTCATGGTAAGATATAATATGATTTGCGAAGTGTTATGTATTTCTCGTCTACGATTCAAATGAATGTAAATGCGACACTTCCTTGCAAGGAAATAGCGTTTGCAGATATCTACGTATCGTAGCAATAGAGTTCTAATGCTTCTTAAAACGCGATATCGGATCTCATTTCTATGTTTCATGGTAAGATATAATATGATTTGCGAAGCGTTATGTATTCCTCGTCTACACTTCAAATGAATGTAAATGCGACACTTCCTTGCTAGGAAATAGCGTCTGCAGATGTTTAGGTATCGAAGCAATAGAGTTCTAATGCTTCTTAAAACGCGATATCGCATCTCATTTCTATGTTTCATGGTAAGATATAATATGATTTGCGAAGTGTCATGCATTCCTCGTCTACGATTCAAATGAATGTAAATGCGACACTTCCTTGCAAGGAAATAGCGTTTGCAGATATCTACGTATCGTAGCAATAGAGTTCTAATGCTTCTTAAAACGCGATATCGGATCTCATTTCTATGTTTCATGGTAAGATATAACATGATTTGCGAATTGTTATGTATTCCTCGTCTACACTTCAAATGAATGTGAATACGACACTTCCTCGCTAGGAAATAGCGTTTGCAGATGTCTACGTATCGTAGCAATAGAGTTCTCATGCTTCTTAAAACGCGATATCGCATCTCATTTCTAAGTTTCATGGTAAGATATAATATGACTTGCGAAGTGTTATGTATTCCTCGTCTACACTTCAAATGAATGTAAATGCGACACTTACTTGCTAGGAAATAGCGTCTGCAGATGTCTAGGTATCGTAGCAATAGAGTTCTAATGCTTCTTATAACGCGATATCGCATCTCATTTCTATGTTTCATGGTAAGATATAATATGATTTGCGAAGTGTTATGTATTCCTCGACTACACTTCAAATGAATGTAAATGCGACACTTCTTTGCAAGGAAATAGCGTTTGTAGATGTCTACATATCGTAGCAATAGAGTTCAAGTGCTTCTTAAAACGAGATATTGCATCTCATATCTATGTTTCATGATAAGATATAATATTCATTGCGAAGTGTTGTCCATTCCTCGTCTACGATTCAAATGAATGTAAATGCGACACTTCCTTGCAAGGAAATAGCGTTTGCAGATGTCTACGTATCGTAGCAATAGAGTTCTAATGCTTCTTAACCCGCGATATCGCATCTCATTTCTATGTTTCATGGTAAGATATAATATGATTTGCGAAGTGTTATGTATTCCTCGTCTACACTTAAAATGAATGTAAATGCGACACATCTTTGCAAGGAAATAGCGTTTGCAGATGCCTACGTATCGTAGCAATAGAGTTCAAATGCTTCTTAAAACGAGATATTGCATCTCATATCTATGTTTCATGGTAAGATATAATATGATTTGCGAAGTGTTATGTATTTCTCGTCTACACTTCAAATGAATGTAAATGCGACACATCCTTGCAAGGAAATAGCGTTTGCAAATGTCTACCTATCGTAGCAATAGTGTTCTAATACTTCTTAAAATGCGATATCGCATCTCATTTCTATGTTTCATGGTAAGATATAATATGATTTGCGAAGTGTCATGCATTCCTCGTCTACACTTCAAACGAATGTAAATGCGACACTTCCTTGCAAGGAAATAGCGTTTGCAAATGTCTACCTATCGTAGCAATAGTGTTCTAATGCTTCTTAAAACGCGATATCGCATCTCATTTCTATGTTTCATGGTAAGATATAATATGATTTGCGAAGCGTTATGTATTCCTCGTCTACACTTCAAATGAATGTAAATGCGACACTTCCTTGCTAGGAAATAGCGTCTGCAGATGTTTAGGTATCGAAGCAATAGAGTTCTAATGCTTCTTAAAACGCGATATCGCATCTCATTTCTATGTTTCATGGTAAGATATAATATGATTTGCGAAGTGTCATGCATTCCTCGTCTACGATTCAAATGAATGTAAATGCGACACTTCCTTGCAAGGAAATAGCGTTTGCAGATATCTACGTATCGTAGCAATAGAGTTCTACTGCTTCTTAAAACGCGATATCGGATCTCATTTCTATGTTTCATGGTAAGATATAACATGATTTGCGAATTGTTATGTATTCCTCGTCTACACTTCAAATGAATGTGAATACGACACTTCCTCGCTAGGAAATAGCGTTTGCAGATGTCTACGTATCGTAGCAATAGAGTTCTCATGCTTCTTAAAACGCGATATCGCATCTCATTTCTATGTTTCATGGTAAGATATAATATGATTTGCGAAGTGTTATGTATTCCTCGTCTACACTTCAAATGAATGTAAATGCGACACTTCTTTGCTTGGAAATAGCGTTTGCAAATGTCTACCTATCGTAGCAATAGTGTTGTAATGCTTCTTAAAACGAGATATCGCATCTCATTTCTATGTTTCATGGTAAGATATAATATGATTTGCGAAGTATCATGTATTCCTCGTCTACACATCAAATGAATGTAAATGCGACACTTCCTTGCTAGGAAATAGCGTCTGCAGATGTCTAGGTATCGTAGCAATTGAGTTCCAATGCCTCTTAAAACGCGATATCGCATCTCATTTCTATGTTTCATGGTAAGATATAATATGACTTGCGAAGTGCTATGTATTCCTCGTCTACACTTCAAATGAATGTAAATGCGACACTTACTTGCTAGGAAATAGCGTCTGCAGATGTCTAGGTATCGTAGCAATAGAGTTCTAATGCTTCTTATAACGCGATATCGCATCTCATTTCTATGTTTCATGGTAAGATATAATATGATTTGCGAAGTGTTATGTATTCCTCGACTACACTTCAAATGAAAGTAAATGCGACACTTCTTTGCAAGGAAATAGCGTTTGTAGATGTCTACATATCGTAGCAATAGAGTTCAAGTGCTTCTTAAAACGAGATATTGCATCTCATATCTATGTTTCATGATAAGATATAATATTCATTGCGAAGTGTTGTCCATTCCTCGTCTACGATTCAAATGAATGTAAATGCGACACTTCCTTGCAAGGAAATAGCGTTTGCAGATGTCTACGTATCGTAGCAATAGAGTTCTAATGCTTCTTAACCCGCGATATCGCATCTCATTACTATGTTTCATGGTAAGATATAATATGATTTGCGAAGTGTTATGTATTCCACGTCTACACTTAAAATGAATGTAAATGCGACACATCTTTGCAAGGAAATAGCGTTTGCAGATGCCTACGTATCGTAGCAATAGAGTTCAAATGCTTCTTAAAACGAGATATTGCATCTCATATCTATGTTTCATGGTAAGATATAATATGATTTGCGAAGTGTTATGTATTTCTCGTCTACACTTCAAATGAATGTAAATGCGACACATCCTTGCAAGGAAATAGCGTTTGCAAATGTCTACCTATCGTAGCAATAGTGTTCTAATACTTCTTAAAATGCGATATCGCATCTCATTTCTATGTTTCATGGTAAGATATAATATGATTTGCGAAGTGTCATGCATTCCTCGTCTACACTTCAAACGAATGTAAATGCGACACTTCCTTGCAAGGAAATAGCGTTTGCAAATGTCTACCTATCGTAGCAATAGTGTTCTAATGCTTCTTAAAACGCGATATCGCATCTCATTTCTATGTTTCATGGTAAGATATAATATGATTTGCGAAGTATCATGTATTCCTCGTCTACACTTCAAATGAATGTAAATTCGACACTTCCTTGCTAGGAAATATCGTCTGCAGATGTCTAGGTATCGTAGCAATTGAGTTCTAATGCCTCTTAAAACGCGATATCGCATCTCATTTCTATGTTTCATGGTAAGATATAATATGATTTGCGAAGTGTTATGTATTCCTCGTCTACACTTCAAATAAATGTAAATGCGACACTTCTTTGCTAGGAAATAGCGTTTGCAAATGTCTACATATCGTAGCAATAGTGTTCTAATGCTTCTTAAAACGCGATATCGCATCTCATTTCTATGTTTCATGGTGAGATATAATATGATTTGCGAAGTATCATGTATTCCTCGTCTACACTTCAAATGAATGTAAATGCGACACTTCCTTGCTAGGAAATATCGTCTGCAGATGTCTAGGTGTCGTAGCAATAGAGTTCTAATGCCTCTTAGAACGCGATATCGCATCTCATTTCTATGTTTAATGGTAAGATATAATATGACTAGCGAAGTGTTATGTATTCCTCGTCTACACTTCAAATGAATGTAAATGCGACATTTACTTGCTAGGAAATAGCGTCTGCAGATGTCTACGTATCGAAGCAATAGAGTTCAAATGCTTCTTAGAACGAGATATTGCATCTCATATCTATGTTTCATGATAAGATATAATATGATTTGCGAAGTGTTATGTATTCCTCGTCTACACTTCAAATGAATGTAAATGCGACACTTCCTTGCAAGGAAATAGCGTTTGCAGATGTCTACGTATCGAAGCAATAGAGTTCAAATGCTTCTTAAAACGAGATACTGCATCTCATATCTATGTTTCATGATAAGATATAATATTCATTGCGAAGTTTTATGTATTCCTCGTCTACACTTCAAATGAATGTAAATGCGACACTTCTATGCAAGGAAATAGCGTTTGCAGATGTCTACGTATCGAAGCAATAGAGTTCAAATGCTTCTTAAAACGAGATACTGCATCTCATATCTATGTTTCATGATAAGATATAATATTCATTGCGAAGTGTTATGCGTTCCTCGTCTACACTTCAAATGAATGTAAATGCGACACTTCTTTGCTAGGAAATAGCGTTTGCAAATGTCTACCTATCGTAGCAATAGTTTTCTAATGCATCTTAAAACGCGATATCGCATCTCATTTCTATGTTTCACGGTAAGATATAATATGATTTGCGAAGTGTTATGTATTCCTCCTCTACACTTCAAATGAGCGTAAATGCGACACTTCCCTGCAAGGAAATAGCGTTTGCAGATGTCTACGTATCGAAGCAATAGAGTTCAAATGCTTCTTAAAACGAGATATTGCATCTCATATCTATGTTTCATAAGATATATTATTCATTGCGAAGTGTTATGCATTCCTCGTCTACAATTCAAATGAAAGTAAATGCGACACTTCCTTGCAAGGAAATAGCGTCTGCAGATGTCTAGGTATCGTAGCAATAGTGTTCTAATGCTTCTTAAAACGCGATATCGCATCTCATTTCTATGTTTCATGGTAAGAATATGATTTGCGAAGTGTTATGTATTCCTCGTCTACACTTCAAATGAATGTAAATGCGACACTTCTTTGCTAGGAAATAGCGTTTGCAAATGTCTACCTATCGTAGCAATAGTTTTCTAATGCATCTTAAAACGCGATATCGCATCTCATTTCTATGTTTCATGGTAAGATATAATATGATTTGCGAAGTGTTATGTATTCCTCCTTTACACTTCAAATGAATGTGAATGCGATACTTCCTCGCTAGGAAATAGCGTTTGCAGATGTCTACGTATCGTAGCAATAGAGTTATAATGCTTCTTAAAACGCGATATCGCATCTCATTTCTATGTTTCATGGTAAGATATATTATTCATTGCGAAGTGTTATGCATTCCTCGTCTACGATTCAAATGAAAGTAAATGCGACACTTCCTTGCAAGGAGATAGCGTTTGCAGATGTCTACGTATCGTAGCAATAGCTTTCTAATGCTTCTTAAAACGCGATATCGCATCCCATTTCTATGTTTCATGGTAAGATATAATATGATTTTCGAAGTGTCCTGTATTCCTCGTCTACACTTCAAATGAATGTAAATGCGACACTTCCTTGCAAGTAAATAGCGTTTGCAGATGTCTACTTATCGAAGCAATAGAGTTCAAAAGCTTCTTAAAACGAGATACTGCATCTCATATCTATGTTTCATGATAAGATATAATATTCATTGCGAAGTGTTACGCATTCCTCGTCTACGATTCAAATGAATGTAAATGCGACACTTCCTTGCAAGGAAATAGCGTTTGCAGATGTCTACGTATCGTAGCAATAGAGTTCTAATACTTCTTAAAACGCGATATCGCATCTCATTTCTATGTTTCATGGTAAGATATAATATGATTTGCGAAGTGTTATGTATTCCTCGTCTACACTTCAAATAAATGTAAATCCGACACTCCTTTGCTAGGAAATAGCGTTTGCAAATGTCTACATATCGTAGCAATAGTGTTCTAATGCTTCTTAAAACGCGATATCGCATCTCATTTCTATGTTTCATGGTGAGATATAATATGATTTGCGAAGTATCATGTATTCCTCGTCTACACTTCAAGTGAATGTAAATGCGACACTTCCTTGCTAGGAAATAGCGTCTGCAGATGTCTAGGTGTCGTAGCAATAGAGCTCTAATGCCTCTTAGAACGCGATATCGCATCTCATTTCTATGTTTCATGGTAAGATATAATATGACTTGCGAAGTGTTATGTATTCCTCGTCTACACTTCAAATGAATGTAAATGCGACACTTACTTGCAAGGAAATAGCGTCTGCAGATGTCTACGTATCGTAGCAATAGAGTTCTAATGCTTCTTAAAACGCGTTATAGCATCTCATTTCTATGTTTCATGGTAAGATATATCATGATTTGCGAAGTGTTATGTGTTCCTCCTCTACACTTCAGATGAACGTAAATGCGACACTTCCTTGCAAGGAAATAGCGTTTGCAGATGTCTACGTATCGAAGCAATAGAGTTCAAATGCTTCTTAAAACGAGATATTGCATCTCATATCTATGTTTCATAAGATATATTATTCATTGCGAAGTGTTATGCATTCCTCGTCTACGATTCAAATGAAAGTAAATGCGACACTTCCTTGCAAGGAAATAGCGTTTGCAGATGTCTACGTATCGTAGCAATAGAGTTCTTATGATCCTTAAAACGCGATATGGCATCTCATTTCTATGTTTCATGGTAAGATATAACATGATTTGCGAATTGTTATGTATTCCTCGTCTACGATTCAAATCAATGTAAATGCGACACTTCCTTGCAAGGAAATAGCGTTTGCAGATATCTACGTATCGTAGCAATAGAGTTCTAATGCTTCTTAAAACGCGATATCGGATCTCATTTCTATGTTTCATGGTAAGATATAACATGATTTGCGAATTGTTATGTATTCCTCGTCTACACTTCAAATGAATGTGAATACGACACTTCCTCGCTAGGAAATAGCGTTTGCAGATGTCTACGTATCGTAGCAATAGAGTTCTCATGCTTCTTAAAACGCGATATCGCATCTCATTTCTATGTTTCATGGTAAGATATAATATGATTTGCGAAGTGTTATGTATTCCTCGTCTACACTTCAAATGAATGTAAATGCGACACTTCTTTGCTTGGAAATAGGGTTTGCAAATGTCTACCTATCGTAGCAATAGTGTTGTAATGCTTCTTAAAACGAGATATCGCATCTCATTTCTATGTTTCATGGTTAGATATAATATGATTTGCGAAGTATCATGTATTCCTCGTCTACACTTCAAATGAATGTAAATGCCACACTTCCTTGCTAGGAAATAGCGTCTGCAGATGTCTAGGTATCGTAGCAATTGAGTTCCAATGCCTCTTAAAACGCGATATCGCATCTCATTTCTATGTTTCATGGTAAGATATAATATGACTTGCGAAGTGTTATGTATTTCTCGTCTACACTTCAAATGAATGTAAATGCGACACTTACTTGCTAGGAAATAGCGTCTGCAGATGTCTAGGTATCGTAGCAATAGAGTTCTAATGCTTCTTATAACGCGATATCGCATCTCATTTCTATGTTTCATGGTAAGATATAATATGATTTGCGAAGTGTTATGTATTCCTCGTCTACACTTCAAATGAATGTAAATGCGACACTTCTTTGCTTGGAAATAGCGTTTGCAAATGTCTACCTATCGTAGCAATAGTGTTGTAATGCTTCTTAAAACGAGATATCGCATCTCATTTCTATGTTTCATGGTAAGATATAATATGATTTGCGAAGTATCATGTATTCCTCGCCTACACATCAAATGAATGTAAATGCGACACTTCCTTGCTAGGAAATAGCGTCTGCAGATGTCTAGGTATCGTAGCAATTGAGTTCCAATGCCTCTTAAAACGCGATATCGCATCTCATTTCTATGTTTCATGGTAAGATATAATATGACTTGCGAAGTGCTATGTATTCCTCGTCTACACTTCAAATGAATGTAAATGCGACACTTACTTGCTAGGAAATAGCGTCTGCAGATGTCTAGGTATCGTAGCAATAGAGTTCTAATGCTTCTTATAACGCGATATCGCATCTCATTTCTATGTTTCATGGTAAGATATAATATGATTTGCGAAGTGTTATGTATTCCTCGACTACACTTCAAATGAAAGTAAATGCGACACTTCTTTGCAAGGAAATAGCGTTTGTAGATGTCTACATATCGTAGCAATAGAGTTCAAGTGCTTCTTAAAACGAGATATTGCATCTCATATCTATGTTTCATGATAAGATATAATATTCATTGCGAAGTGTTGTCCATTCCTCGTCTACGATTCAAATGAATGTAAATGCGACACTTCCTTGCAAGGAAATAGCGTTTGCAGATGTCTACGTATCGTAGCAATAGAGTTCTAATGCTTCTTAACCCGCGATATCGCATCTCATTACTATGTTTCATGGTAAGATATAATATGATTTGCGAAGTGTTATGTATTCCACGTCTACACTTAAAATGAATGTAAATGCGACACATCTTTGCAAGGAAATAGCGTTTGCAGATGCCTACGTATCGTAGCAATAGAGTTCAAATGCTTCTTAAAACGAGATATTGCATCTCATATCTATGTTTCATGGTAAGATATAATATGATTTGCGAAGTGTTATGTATTTCTCGTCTACACTTCAAATGAATGTAAATGCGACACATCCTTGCAAGGAAATAGCGTTTGCAAATGTCTACCTATCGTAGCAATAGTGTTCTAATACTTCTTAAAATGCGATATCGCATCTCATTTCTATGTTTCATGGTAAGATATAATATGATTTGCGAAGTGTCATGCATTCCTCGTCTACACTTCAAACGAATGTAAATGCGACACTTCCTTGCAAGGAAATAGCGTTTGCAAATGTCTACCTATCGTAGCAATAGTGTTCTAATGCTTCTTAAAACGCGATATCGCATCTCATTTCTATGTTTCATGGTAAGATATAATATGATTTGCGAAGTATCATGTATTCCTCGTCTACACTTCAAATGAATGTAAATTCGACACTTCCTTGCTAGGAAATATCGTCTGCAGATGTCTAGGTATCGTAGCAATTGAGTTCTAATGCCTCTTAAAACGCGATATCGCATCTCATTTCTATGTTTCATGGTAAGATATAATATGATTTGCGAAGTGTTATGTATTCCTCGTCTACACTTCAAATAAATGTAAATGCGACACTTCTTTGCTAGGAAATAGCGTTTGCAAATGTCTACATATCGTAGCAATAGTGTTCTAATGCTTCTTAAAACGCGATATCGCATCTCATTTCTATGTTTCATGGTGAGATATAATATGATTTGCGAAGTATCATGTATTCCTCGTCTACACTTCAAATGAATGTAAATGCGACACTTCCTTGCTAGGAAATATCGTCTGCAGATGTCTAGGTGTCGTAGCAATAGAGTTCTAATGCCTCTTAGAACGCGATATCGCATCTCATTTCTATGTTTAATGGTAAGATATAATATGACTAGCGAAGTGTTATGTATTCCTCGTCTACACTTCAAATGAATGTAAATGCGACATTTACTTGCTAGGAAATAGCGTCTGCAGATGTCTACGTATCGAAGCAATAGAGTTCAAATGCTTCTTAGAACGAGATATTGCATCTCATATCTATGTTTCATGATAAGATATAATATGATTTGCGAAGTGTTATGTATTCCTCGTCTACACTTCAAATGAATGTAAATGCGACACTTCCTTGCAAGGAAATAGCGTTTGCAGATGTCTACGTATCGAAGCAATAGAGTTCAAATGCTTCTTAAAACGAGATACTGCATCTCATATCTATGTTTCATGATAAGATATAATATTCATTGCGAAGTTTTATGTATTCCTCGTCTACACTTCAAATGAATGTAAATGCGACACTTCTATGCAAGGAAATAGCGTTTGCAGATGTCTACGTATCGAAGCAATAGAGTTCAAATGCTTCTTAAAACGAGATACTGCATCTCATATCTATGTTTCATGATAAGATATAATATTCATTGCGAAGTGTTATGCGTTCCTCGTCTACACTTCAAATGAATGTAAATGCGACACTTCTTTGCTAGGAAATAGCGTTTGCAAATGTCTACCTATCGTAGCAATAGTTTTCTAATGCATCTTAAAACGCGATATCGCATCTCATTTCTATGTTTCACGGTAAGATATAATATGATTTGCGAAGTGTTATGTATTCCTCCTCTACACTTCAAATGAGCGTAAATGCGACACTTCCCTGCAAGGAAATAGCGTTTGCAGATGTCTACGTATCGAAGCAATAGAGTTCAAATGCTTCTTAAAACGAGATATTGCATCTCATATCTATGTTTCATAAGATATATTATTCATTGCGAAGTGTTATGCATTCCTCGTCTACAATTCAAATGAAAGTAAATGCGACACTTCCTTGCAAGGAAATAGCGTCTGCAGATGTCTAGGTATCGTAGCAATAGTGTTCTAATGCTTCTTAAAACGCGATATCGCATCTCATTTCTATGTTTCATGGTAAGAATATGATTTGCGAAGTGTTATGTATTCCTCGTCTACACTTCAAATGAATGTAAATGCGACACTTCTTTGCTAGGAAATAGCGTTTGCAAATGTCTACCTATCGTAGCAATAGTTTTCTAATGCATCTTAAAACGCGATATCGCATCTCATTTCTATGTTTCATGGTAAGATATAATATGATTTGCGAAGTGTTATGTATTCCTCCTTTACACTTCAAATGAATGTGAATGCGATACTTCCTCGCTAGGAAATAGCGTTTGCAGATGTCTACGTATCGTAGCAATAGAGTTATAATGCTTCTTAAAACGCGATATCGCATCTCATTTCTATGTTTCATGGTAAGATATATTATTCATTGCGAAGTGTTATGCATTCCTCGTCTACGATTCAAATGAAAGTAAATGCGACACTTCCTTGCAAGGAGATAGCGTTTGCAGATGTCTACGTATCGTAGCAATAGCTTTCTAATGCTTCTTAAAACGCGATATCGCATCCCATTTCTATGTTTCATGGTAAGATATAATATGATTTTCGAAGTGTCCTGTATTCCTCGTCTACACTTCAAATGAATGTAAATGCGACACTTCCTTGCAAGTAAATAGCGTTTGCAGATGTCTACTTATCGAAGCAATAGAGTTCAAAAGCTTCTTAAAACGAGATACTGCATCTCATATCTATGTTTCATGATAAGATATAATATTCATTGCGAAGTGTTACGCATTCCTCGTCTACGATTCAAATGAATGTAAATGCGACACTTCCTTGCAAGGAAATAGCGTTTGCAGATGTCTACGTATCGTAGCAATAGAGTTCTAATACTTCTTAAAACGCGATATCGCATCTCATTTCTATGTTTCATGGTAAGATATAATATGATTTGCGAAGTGTTATGTATTCCTCGTCTACACTTCAAATAAATGTAAATCCGACACTCCTTTGCTAGGAAATAGCGTTTGCAAATGTCTACATATCGTAGCAATAGTGTTCTAATGCTTCTTAAAACGCGATATCGCATCTCATTTCTATGTTTCATGGTGAGATATAATATGATTTGCGAAGTATCATGTATTCCTCGTCTACACTTCAAGTGAATGTAAATGCGACACTTCCTTGCTAGGAAATAGCGTCTGCAGATGTCTAGGTGTCGTAGCAATAGAGCTCTAATGCCTCTTAGAACGCGATATCGCATCTCATTTCTATGTTTCATGGTAAGATATAATATGACTTGCGAAGTGTTATGTATTCCTCGTCTACACTTCAAATGAATGTAAATGCGACACTTACTTGCAAGGAAATAGCGTCTGCAGATGTCTACGTATCGTAGCAATAGAGTTCTAATGCTTCTTAAAACGCGTTATAGCATCTCATTTCTATGTTTCATGGTAAGATATATCATGATTTGCGAAGTGTTATGTGTTCCTCCTCTACACTTCAGATGAACGTAAATGCGACACTTCCTTGCAAGGAAATAGCGTTTGCAGATGTCTACGTATCGAAGCAATAGAGTTCAAATGCTTCTTAAAACGAGATATTGCATCTCATATCTATGTTTCATAAGATATATTATTCATTGCGAAGTGTTATGCATTCCTCGTCTACGATTCAAATGAAAGTAAATGCGACACTTCCTTGCAAGGAAATAGCGTTTGCAGATGTCTACGTATCGTAGCAATAGAGTTCTTATGATCCTTAAAACGCGATATGGCATCTCATTTCTATGTTTCATGGTAAGATATAACATGATTTGCGAATTGTTATGTATTCCTCGTCTACGATTCAAATCAATGTAAATGCGACACTTCCTTGCAAGGAAATAGCGTTTGCAGATATCTACGTATCGTAGCAATAGAGTTCTAATGCTTCTTAAAACGCGATATCGGATCTCATTTCTATGTTTCATGGTAAGATATAACATGATTTGCGAATTGTTATGTATTCCTCGTCTACACTTCAAATGAATGTGAATACGACACTTCCTCGCTAGGAAATAGCGTTTGCAGATGTCTACGTATCGTAGCAATAGAGTTCTCATGCTTCTTAAAACGCGATATCGCATCTCATTTCTATGTTTCATGGTAAGATATAATATGATTTGCGAAGTGTTATGTATTCCTCGTCTACACTTCAAATGAATGTAAATGCGACACTTCTTTGCTTGGAAATAGGGTTTGCAAATGTCTACCTATCGTAGCAATAGTGTTGTAATGCTTCTTAAAACGAGATATCGCATCTCATTTCTATGTTTCATGGTTAGATATAATATGATTTGCGAAGTATCATGTATTCCTCGTCTACACTTCAAATGAATGTAAATGCCACACTTCCTTGCTAGGAAATAGCGTCTGCAGATGTCTAGGTATCGTAGCAATTGAGTTCCAATGCCTCTTAAAACGCGATATCGCATCTCATTTCTATGTTTCATGGTAAGATATAATATGACTTGCGAAGTGTTATGTATTTCTCGTCTACACTTCAAATGAATGTAAATGCGACACTTACTTGCTAGGAAATAGCGTCTGCAGATGTCTAGGTATCGTAGCAATAGAGTTCTAATGCTTCTTATAACGCGATATCGCATCTCATTTCTATGTTTCATGGTAAGATATAATATGATTTGCGAAGTGTTATGTATTCCTCGACTACACTTCAAATGAATGTAAATGCGACACTTCTTTGCAAGGAAATAGCGTTTGTAGATGTCTACATATCGTAGCAATAGAGTTCAAGTGCTTCTTAAAACGAGATATTGCATCTCATATCTATGTTTCATGATAAGATATAATATTCATTGCGAAGTGTTGTCCATTCCTCGTCTACGATTCAAATGAATGTAAATGCGACACTTCCTTGCAAGGAAATAGCGTTTGCAGATGTCTACGTATCGTAGCAATAGAGTTCTAATGCTTCTTAACCCGCGATATCGCATCTCATTTCTATGTTTCATGGTAAGATATAATATGATTTGCGAAGTGTTATGTATTCCTCGTCTACACTTAAAATGAATGTAAATGCGACACATCTTTGCAAGGAAATAGCGTTTGCAGATGCCTACGTATCGTAGCAATAGAGTTCAAATGCTTCTTAAAACGAGATATTGCATCTCATATCTATGTTTCATGGTAAGATATAATATGATTTGCGAAGTGTTATGTATTTCTCGTCTACGATTCAAATGAATGTAAATGCGACACTTCCTTGCAACGAAATAGCGTTTGCAGATATCTACGTATCGTAGCAATAGAGTTCTAATGCTTCTTAAAACGCGATATCGGATCTCATTTCTATGTTTCATGGTAAGATATAATATGATTTGCGAAGCGTTATGTATTCCTCGTCTACACTTCAAATGAATGTAAATGCGACACTTCCTTGCTAGGAAATAGCGTCTGCAGATGTTTAGGTATCGAAGCAATAGAGTTCTAATGCTTCTTAAAACGCGATATCGCATCTCATTTCTATGTTTCATGGTAAGATATAATATGATTTGCGAAGTGTCATGCATTCCTCGTCTACGATTCAAATGAATGTAAATGCGACACTTCCTTGCAAGGAAATAGCGTTTGCAGATATCTACGTATCGTAGCAATAGAGTTCTAATGCTTCTTAAAACGCGATATCGGATCTCATTTCTATGTTTCATGGTAAGATATAACATGATTTGCGAATTGTTATGTATTCCTCGTCTACACTTCAAATGAATGTGAATACGACACTTCCTCGCTAGGAAATAGCGTTTGCAGATGTCTACGTATCGTAGCAATAGAGTTCTCATGCTTCTTAAAACGCGATATCGCATCTCATTTCTAAGTTTCATGGTAAGATATAATATGATTTGCGAAGTGTTATGTATTCCTCGTCTACACTTCAAATGAATGTAAATGCGACACTTCTTTGCTTGGAAATAGCGTTTGCAAATGTCTACCTATCGTAGCAATAGTGTTGTAATGCTTCTTAAAACGAGATATCGCATCTCATTTCTATGTTTCATGGTAAGATATAATATGATTTGCGAAGTATCATATATTCCTCGTCTACACTTCAAATGAATGTAAATGCGACACTTCCTTGCTAGGAAATAGCGTCTGCAGATGTCTAGGTATCGTAGCAATAGAGTTCTAATGCCTCTTAAAACGCGAGATCGCATCTCATTCCTATGTTTCATGGTAAGATATAATATGATTTGCGAAGTGTTATGTATTCCTCGTCTACACTTCAAATGAATGTAAATGCGACACTTCTTTGCCAGGAAATAGCGTTTGCAAATGTCTACATATAGTAGCAATAGTGTTCTAATGCTTCTTAAAACGCGATATCGCATCTCATTTCTATGTTTCATGGTAAGATATAATATGATTTGCGAAGTGTCATGTAT
This sequence comes from Xylocopa sonorina, assembly GCF_050948175.1. NCBI lineage: Eukaryota > Metazoa > Arthropoda > Insecta > Hymenoptera > Apidae > Xylocopa > Xylocopa sonorina. The sequence goes on from NW_027490232.1 coordinate 278,730, forward strand.
TCCTCGTCTACACTTCAAATGAATGTAAATGCGACACTTCCTTGCAAGGAAATAGCGTTTGCAGATGTCTACGTATCGTAGCAATAGAGTTCTTATGATCCTTAAAACGCGATATGGCATCTCATTTCTATGTTTCATGGTAAGATATAACATGATTTGCGAATTGTTATGTATTCCTCGTCTACGATTCAAATGAATGTAAATGCGACACTTCCTTGCAAGGAAATAGCGTTTGCAGATATCTACGTATCGTAGCAATAGAGTTCTAATGCTTCTTAAAACGCGATATCGGATCTCATTTCTATGTTTCATGGTAAGATATAACATGATTTGCGAATTGTTATGTATTCCTCGTCTACACTTCAAATGAATGTGAATACGACACTTCCTCGCTAGGAAATAGCGTTTGCAGATGTCTACGTATCGTAGCAATAGAGTTCTCATGCTTCTTAAAACGCGATATCGCATCTCATTTCTATGTTTCATGGTAAGATATAATATGATTTGCGAAGTGTTATGTATTCCTCGTCTACACTTCAAATGAATGTAAATGCGACACTTCTTTGCTTGGAAATAGCGTTTGCAAATGTCTACCTATCGTAGCAATAGTGTTGTAATGCTTCTTAAAACGAGATATCGCATCTCATTTCTATGTTTCATGGTAAGATATAATATGATTTGCGAAGTATCATGTATTCCTCGTCTACACTTCAAATGAATGTAAATGCGACACTTCCTTGCTAGGAAATAGCGTCTGCAGATGTCTAGGTATCGTAGCAATTGAGTTCCAATGCATCTTAAAACGCGATATCGCATCTCATTTCTATGTTTCATGGTAAGATATAATATGACTTGCGAAGTGTTATGTATTCCTCGTCTACACTTCAAATGAATGTAAATGCGACACTTACTTGCTAGGAAATAGCGTCTGCAGATGTCTAGGTATCGTAGCAATAGAGTTCTAATGCTTCTTATAACGCGATATCGCATCTCATTTCTATGTTTCATGGTAAGATATAATATGATTTGCGAAGTGTTATGTATTCCTCGACTACACTTCAAATGAATGTAAATGCGACACTTCTTTGCAAGGAAATAGCGTTTGTAGATGTCTACATATCGTAGCAATAGAGTTCAAGTGCTTCTTAAAACGAGATATTGCATCTCATATCTATGTTTCATGATAAGATATAATATTCATTGCGAAGTGTTGTCCATTCCTCGTCTACGATTCAAATGAATGTAAATGCGACACTTCCTTGCAAGGAAATAGCGTTTGCAGATGTCTACGTATCGTAGCAATAGAGTTCTAATGCTTCTTAACCCGCGATATCGCATCTCATTTCTATGTTTCATGGTAAGATATAATATGATTTGCGAAGTGTTATGTATTCCTCGTCTACACTTAAAATGAATGTAAATGCGACACATCTTTGCAAGGAAATAGCGTTTGCAGATGCCTACGTATCGTAGCAATAGAGTTCAAATGCTTCTTAAAACGAGATATTGCATCTCATATCTATGTTTCATGGTAAGATATAATATGATTTGCGAAGTGTTATGTATTTCTCGTCTACACTTCAAATGAATGTAAATGCGACACATCCTTGCAAGGAAATAGCGTTTGCAAATGTCTACCTATCGTAGCAATAGTGTTCTAATACTTCTTAAAATGCGATATCGCATCTCATTTCTATGTTTCATGGTAAGATATAATATGATTTGCGAAGTGTCATGCATTCCTCGTCTACACTTCAAACGAATGTAAATGCGACACTTCCTTGCAAGGAAATAGCGTTTGCAAATGTCTACCTATCGTAGCAATAGTGTTCTAATGCTTCTTAAAACGCGATATCGCATCTCATTTCTATGTTTCATGGTAAGATATAATATGATTTGCGAAGCGTTATGTATTCCTCGTCTACACTTCAAATGAATGTAAATGCGACACTTCCTTGCTAGGAAATAGCGTCTGCAGATGTTTAGGTATCGAAGCAATAGAGTTCTAATGCTTCTTAAAACGCGATATCGCATCTCATTTCTATGTTTCATGGTAAGATATAATATGATTTGCGAAGTGTCATGCATTCCTCGTCTACGATTCAAATGAATGTAAATGCGACACTTCCTTGCAAGGAAATAGCGTTTGCAGATATCTACGTATCGTAGCAATAGAGTTCTACTGCTTCTTAAAACGCGATATCGGATCTCATTTCTATGTTTCATGGTAAGATATAACATGATTTGCGAATTGTTATGTATTCCTCGTCTACACTTCAAATGAATGTGAATACGACACTTCCTCGCTAGGAAATAGCGTTTGCAGATGTCTACGTATCGTAGCAATAGAGTTCTCATGCTTCTTAAAACGCGATATCGCATCTCATTTCTATGTTTCATGGTAAGATATAATATGATTTGCGAAGTGTTATGTATTCCTCGTCTACACTTCAAATGAATGTAAATGCGACACTTCTTTGCTAGGAAATAGCGTTTGCAAATGTCTACATATCGTAGCAATAGTGTTCTAATGCTTCTTAAAACGCGATATCGCATCTCATTTCTATGTTTCATGGTGAGATATAATATGATTTGCGAAGTATCATGTATTCCTCGTCTACACTTCAAATGAATGTAAATGCGACACTTCCTTGCTAGGAAATATCGTCTGCAGATGTCTAGGTGTCGTAGCAATAGAGTTCTAATGCCTCTTAGAACGCGATATCGCATCTCATTTCTATGTTTAATGGTAAGATATAATATGACTAGCGAAGTGTTATGTATTCCTCGTCTACACTTCAAATGAATGTAAATGCGACATTTACTTGCTAGGAAATAGCGTCTGCAGATGTCTACGTATCGAAGCAATAGAGTTCAAATGCTTCTTAGAACGAGATATTGCATCTCATATCTATGTTTCATGATAAGATATAATATGATTTGCGAAGTGTTATGTATTCCTCGTCTACACTTCAAATGAATGTAAATGCGACACTTCCTTGCAAGGAAATAGCGTTTGCAGATGTCTACGTATCGAAGCAATAGAGTTCAAATGCTTCTTAAAACGAGATACTGCATCTCATATCTATGTTTCATGATAAGATATAATATTCATTGCGAAGTTTTATGTATTCCTCGTCTACACTTCAAATGAATGTAAATGCGACACTTCTATGCAAGGAAATAGCGTTTGCAGATGTCTACGTATCGAAGCAATAGAGTTCAAATGCTTCTTAAAACGAGATACTGCATCTCATATCTATGTTTCATGATAAGATATAATATTCATTGCGAAGTGTTATGCGTTCCTCGTCTACGATTCAAGTGAATGTAAATGCGACACTTCCTTGCAAGGAAATAGCGTTTGCAGATGTCTACGTATCGTAGCAATAGAGTTCTAATGCTTCTTAAAACGCGATATCGCATCTCATTTCTATGTTTCATGGTAAGATATAATATGATTTGCGAAGTGGTATGTATTCCTCGTCTACACATCAAATGAATGTAAATGCGACACTTCCTTGCAAGGAAATATCGTTTGCAGATGTCTACGTATCGTAGCAATAGATTTCTTATGATTCTTAAAACGCGATATCGCATCTCATTTCTATGTTTCATGGTAAGATATAATATGACTAGCGAAGTGTTATGTATTCCTCGTCTACACTTCAAATGAATGTAAATGCGACATTTACTTGCTAGGAAATAGCGTCTGCAGATGTCTACGTATCGAAGCAATAGAGTTCAAATGCTTCTTAGAACGAGATATTGCATCTCATATCTATGTTTCATGATAAGATATAATATGATTTGCGAAGTGTTATGTATTCCTCGTCTACACTTCAAATGAATGTAAATGCGACACTTCTTTGCTTGGAAATAGCGTTTGCAAATGTCTACCTATCGTAGCAATAGTGTTGTAATGCTTCTTAAAACGAGATATCGCATCTCATTTCTATGTTTCATGGTAAGATATAATATGATTTGCGAAGTATCATATATTCCTCGTCTACACTTCAAATGAATGTAAATGCGACACTTCCTTGCTAGGAAATAGCGTCTGCAGATGTCTAGGTATCGTAGCAATAGAGTTCTAATGCCTCTTAAAACGCGAGATCGCATCTCATTCCTATGTTTCATGGTAAGATATAATATGATTTGCGAAGTGTTATGTATTCCTCGTCTACACTTCAAATGAATGTAAATGCGACACTTCTTTGCCAGGAAATAGCGTTTGCAAATGTCTACATATAGTAGCAATAGTGTTCTAATGCTTCTTAAAACGCGATATCGCATCTCATTTCTATGTTTCATGGTAAGATATAATATGATTTGCGAAGTGTCATGTATTCCTCGTCTACACTTCAAATGAATGTAAATGCGACACTTCCTTGCAAGGAAATAGCGTTTGCAGATGTCTACGTATCGTAGCAATAGAGTTCTTATGATCCTTAAAACGCGATATGGCATCTCATTTCTATGTTTCATGGTAAGATATAACATGATTTGCGAATTGTTATGTATTCCTCGTCTACGATTCAAATGAATGTAAATGCGACACTTCCTTGCAAGGAAATAGCGTTTGCAGATATCTACGTATCGTAGCAATAGAGTTCTAATGCTTCTTAAAACGCGATATCGGATCTCATTTCTATGTTTCATGGTAAGATATAACATGATTTGCGAATTGTTATGTATTCCTCGTCTACACTTCAAATGAATGTGAATACGACACTTCCTCGCTAGGAAATAGCGTTTGCAGATGTCTACGTATCGTAGCAATAGAGTTCTCATGCTTCTTAAAACGCGATATCGCATCTCATTTCTATGTTTCATGGTAAGATATAATATGATTTGCGAAGTGTTATGTATTCCTCGTCTACACTTCAAATGAATGTAAATGCGACACTTCTTTGCTTGGAAATAGCGTTTGCAAATGTCTACCTATCGTAGCAATAGTGTTGTAATGCTTCTTAAAACGAGATATCGCATCTCATTTCTATGTTTCATGGTAAGATATAATATGATTTGCGAAGTATCATGTATTCCTCGTCTACACTTCAAATGAATGTAAATGCGACACTTCCTTGCTAGGAAATAGCGTCTGCAGATGTCTAGGTATCGTAGCAATTGAGTTCCAATGCATCTTAAAACGCGATATCGCATCTCATTTCTATGTTTCATGGTAAGATATAATATGACTTGCGAAGTGTTATGTATTCCTCGTCTACACTTCAAATGAATGTAAATGCGACACTTACTTGCTAGGAAATAGCGTCTGCAGATGTCTAGGTATCGTAGCAATAGAGTTCTAATGCTTCTTATAACGCGATATCGCATCTCATTTCTATGTTTCATGGTAAGATATAATATGATTTGCGAAGTGTTATGTATTCCTCGACTACACTTCAAATGAATGTAAATGCGACACTTCTTTGCAAGGAAATAGCGTTTGTAGATGTCTACATATCGTAGCAATAGAGTTCAAGTGCTTCTTAAAACGAGATATTGCATCTCATATCTATGTTTCATGATAAGATATAATATTCATTGCGAAGTGTTGTCCATTCCTCGTCTACGATTCAAATGAATGTAAATGCGACACTTCCTTGCAAGGAAATAGCGTTTGCAGATGTCTACGTATCGTAGCAATAGAGTTCTAATGCTTCTTAACCCGCGATATCGCATCTCATTTCTATGTTTCATGGTAAGATATAATATGATTTGCGAAGTGTTATGTATTCCTCGTCTACACTTAAAATGAATGTAAATGCGACACATCTTTGCAAGGAAATAGCGTTTGCAGATGCCTACGTATCGTAGCAATAGAGTTCAAATGCTTCTTAAAACGAGATATTGCATCTCATATCTATGTTTCATGGTAAGATATAATATGATTTGCGAAGTGTTATGTATTTCTCGTCTACACTTCAAATGAATGTAAATGCGACACATCCTTGCAAGGAAATAGCGTTTGCAAATGTCTACCTATCGTAGCAATAGTGTTCTAATACTTCTTAAAATGCGATATCGCATCTCATTTCTATGTTTCATGGTAAGATATAATATGATTTGCGAAGTGTCATGCATTCCTCGTCTACACTTCAAACGAATGTAAATGCGACACTTCCTTGCAAGGAAATAGCGTTTGCAAATGTCTACCTATCGTAGCAATAGTGTTCTAATGCTTCTTAAAACGCGATATCGCATCTCATTTCTATGTTTCATGGTAAGATATAATATGATTTGCGAAGCGTTATGTATTCCTCGTCTACACTTCAAATGAATGTAAATGCGACACTTCCTTGCTAGGAAATAGCGTCTGCAGATGTTTAGGTATCGAAGCAATAGAGTTCTAATGCTTCTTAAAACGCGATATCGCATCTCATTTCTATGTTTCATGGTAAGATATAATATGATTTGCGAAGTGTCATGCATTCCTCGTCTACGATTCAAATGAATGTAAATGCGACACTTCCTTGCAAGGAAATAGCGTTTGCAGATATCTACGTATCGTAGCAATAGAGTTCTACTGCTTCTTAAAACGCGATATCGGATCTCATTTCTATGTTTCATGGTAAGATATAACATGATTTGCGAATTGTTATGTATTCCTCGTCTACACTTCAAATGAATGTGAATACGACACTTCCTCGCTAGGAAATAGCGTTTGCAGATGTCTACGTATCGTAGCAATAGAGTTCTCATGCTTCTTAAAACGCGATATCGCATCTCATTTCTATGTTTCATGGTAAGATATAATATGATTTGCGAAGTGTTATGTATTCCTCGTCTACACTTCAAATGAATGTAAATGCGACACTTCTTTGCTAGGAAATAGCGTTTGCAAATGTCTACATATCGTAGCAATAGTGTTCTAATGCTTCTTAAAACGCGATATCGCATCTCATTTCTATGTTTCATGGTGAGATATAATATGATTTGCGAAGTATCATGTATTCCTCGTCTACACTTCAAATGAATGTAAATGCGACACTTCCTTGCTAGGAAATATCGTCTGCAGATGTCTAGGTGTCGTAGCAATAGAGTTCTAATGCCTCTTAGAACGCGATATCGCATCTCATTTCTATGTTTAATGGTAAGATATAATATGACTAGCGAAGTGTTATGTATTCCTCGTCTACACTTCAAATGAATGTAAATGCGACATTTACTTGCTAGGAAATAGCGTCTGCAGATGTCTACGTATCGAAGCAATAGAGTTCAAATGCTTCTTAGAACGAGATATTGCATCTCATATCTATGTTTCATGATAAGATATAATATGATTTGCGAAGTGTTATGTATTCCTCGTCTACACTTCAAATGAATGTAAATGCGACACTTCCTTGCAAGGAAATAGCGTTTGCAGATGTCTACGTATCGAAGCAATAGAGTTCAAATGCTTCTTAAAACGAGATACTGCATCTCATATCTATGTTTCATGATAAGATATAATATTCATTGCGAAGTTTTATGTATTCCTCGTCTACACTTCAAATGAATGTAAATGCGACACTTCTATGCAAGGAAATAGCGTTTGCAGATGTCTACGTATCGAAGCAATAGAGTTCAAATGCTTCTTAAAACGAGATACTGCATCTCATATCTATGTTTCATGATAAGATATAATATTCATTGCGAAGTGTTATGCGTTCCTCGTCTACGATTCAAGTGAATGTAAATGCGACACTTCCTTGCAAGGAAATAGCGTTTGCAGATGTCTACGTATCGTAGCAATAGAGTTCTAATGCTTCTTAAAACGCGATATCGCATCTCATTTCTATGTTTCATGGTAAGATATAATATGATTTGCGAAGTGGTATGTATTCCTCGTCTACACATCAAATGAATGTAAATGCGACACTTCCTTGCAAGGAAATATCGTTTGCAGATGTCTACGTATCGTAGCAATAGATTTCTTATGATTCTTAAAACGCGATATCGCATCTCATTTCTATGTTTCATGGTAAGATATAATATGACTAGCGAAGTGTTATGTATTCCTCGTCTACACTTCAAATGAATGTAAATGCGACATTTACTTGCTAGGAAATAGCGTCTGCAGATGTCTACGTATCGAAGCAATAGAGTTCAAATGCTTCTTAGAACGAGATATTGCATCTCATATCTATGTTTCATGATAAGATATAATATGATTTGCGAAGTGTTATGTATTCCTCGTCTACACTTCAAATGAATGTAAATGCGACACTTCCTTGCAAGGAAATAGCGTTTGCAGATGTCTACGTATCGAAGCAATAGAGTTCAAATGCTTCTTAAAACGAGATACTGCATCTCATATCTATGTTTCATGATAAGATATAATATTCATTGCGAAGTTTTATGTATTCCTCGTCTACACTTCAAATGAATGTAAATGCGACACTTCTATGCAAGGAAATAGCGTTTGCAGATGTCTACGTATCGAAGCAATAGAGTTCAAATGCTTCTTAAAACGAGATACTGCATCTCATATCTATGTTTCATGATAAGATATAATATTCATTGCGAAGTGTTATGCGTTCCTCGTCTACGATTCAAGTGAATGTAAATGCGACACTTCCTTGCAAGGAAATAGCGTTTGCAGATGTCTACGTATCGTAGCAATAGAGTTCTAATGCTTCTTAAAACGCGATATCGCATCTCATTTCTATGTTTCATGGTAAGATATAATATGATTTGCGAAGTGGTATGTATTCCTCGTCTACACATCAAATGAATGTAAATGCGACACTTCCTTGCAAGGAAATATCGTTTGCAGATGTCTACGTATCGTAGCAATAGATTTCTTATGATTCTTAAAACGCGATATCGCATCTCATTTCTATGTTTCATGGTAAGATATAATATGATTTGCGAAGTATCATGTATTCCTCGTCTACACTTCAGATGAATGTAAATGCGACACTTCCTTGCTAGGAAATAGCGTCTGCAGATGTCTAGGTGTCGCAGCAATAGAGTTCTAATGCCTCTTAAAACGAGATATTGCATCTCATATCTATGTTTCATGATAAGATATAATATTCATTGCGAAGTGTTGTGCATTCCTCGTTTACGATTCAAATGAATGTAAATGCGACACTTCCTTGCAAGGAAATAGCGTTTGCAGATGTCTACGTATCGTACCAATAGAGTTCTAATGCTTCTTAGAACGCGATATCGCATCTCATTTCTATGTTCCATGGTAAGATATAATATGATTTGCGAAGTGTTATGTATTCCTCGTCTACACTTCAAATGAATGTAAATGCGACACTTCCTTGCAAGGAAATAGCGTTTGCAGATGTCTACGAGTCGAAGCAATAGAGTTCAAATGCTTCTTAAAACGAGATACTGCATCTCATATCTATCTTTCATGATAAGATATAATATTCATTGCGAAGTGTTATGCATTCCTCGTCTACGATTCAAATGAATGTAAATGCGACACTTCCTTGCAAGGAAATAGCGTTTGCAGATGTCTACGTGTCGTAGCAATAGAGTTCTAATGCTTCTTAAAACGCGATATCGCATCTCATTTCTATGTTTCATGGTAAGATATAATATGATTTGCGAGGTGCTATGTATTCCTCGTCTACACTTCAAATGAATGTGATAGCGACACTTCCTCGCTAGGAAATAGCGTTTGCAGATGTCTACGTATCGAAGCAATAGAGTTCAAATGCTTCTTAAAACGAGATACTGCATCTCATATCTATCTTTCATGATAAGATATAATATTCATTGCGAAGTGTTATGCATTCCTCGTCTACGATTCAAATGAATGTAAATGCGACACTTCCTTGCAAGGAAATAGCGTTTGCAGATGTCTACGTGTCGTAGCAATAGAGTTCTAATGCTTCTTAAAACGCGATATCGCATCTCATTTCTATGTTTCATGGTAAGATATAATATGATTTGCGAGGTGCTATGTATTCCTCGTCTACACTTCAAATGAATGTGATAGCGACACTTCCTCGCTAGGAAATAGCGTTTGGAGATGTCTACGTATCGAAGCAATAGAGTTCAAATGCTTCTTAGAACGAGATATTGCATCTCATATCTATGTTTCATGATAAGATATAATATTCATTGCGAAGTGTTATGTGTTCCTCGTCTACGATTCAAATGAATGAAAATGCGACACTTCCTTGCAAGGAAATAGCGTTTGCAGATGTCTACGTATCGTAGCAATAGAGTTCTTATGATTCTTAAAACGCGATATTGCATCTCATTTCTATGCTTCATGGTAAGATATAATATGTTTTGCGAAGTGTTATGTATTCCTCGTCTACACTTCAAATGAATGTAAATGCGACGCTTCTTTGCAAGGAAATAGCGTTTGCAGATGTCTACGTATTGAAGCAATAGAGTTCAAATGCTTCTTAAAACGAGATACTGCATCTCATATCTATGTTTCATGATAAGATATAATATTCATTGCGAAGTGTTATGCATTCCTCGTCTACGATTCAAATGAATGTAAATGCGACACTTCCTTGCAAGGAAATAGCGATTGCAGATGTCTACGTATCGAAGCAATAGAGTTCAAATGCTTCTTAAAACGAGATACTGCATCTCATATCTATCTTTCATGATAAGATATAATATTCATTGCGAAGTGTTATGCATTCCTCGTCTACGATTCAAATGAATGTAAATGCGACACTTCCTTGCAAGGAAATAGCGTTTGCAGATGTCTACGTGTCGTAGCAATAGAGTTCTAATGCTTCTTAAAACGCGATATCGCATCTCATTTCTATGTTTCATGGTAAGATATAATATGATTTGCGAGGTGCTATGTATTCCTCGTCTACACTTCAAATGAATGTGATAGCGACACTTCCTCGCTAGGAAATAGCGTTTGCAGATGTCTACGTATCGAAGCAATAGAGTTCAAATGCTTCTTAGAACGAGATATTGCATCTCATATCTATGTTTCATGATAAGATATAATATTCATTGCGAAGTGTTATGTGTTCCTCGTCTACGATTCAAATGAATGAAAATGCGACACTTCCTTGCAAGGAAATAGCGTTTGCAGATGTCTACGTATCGTAGCAATAGAGTTCTTATGATTCTTAAAACGCGATATTGCATCTCATTTCTATGCTTCATGGTAAGATGTAATATGTTTTGCGAAGTGTTATGTATTCCTCGTCTACACTTCAAATGAATGTAAATGCGACGCTTCCTTGCAAGGAAATAGCGTTTGCAGATGTCTACGTATTGAAGCAATAGAGTTCAAATGCTTCTTAAAACGAGATACTGCATCTCATATCTATGTTTCATGATAAGATATAATATTCATTGCGAAGTGTTATGCATTCCTCGTCTACGATTCAAATGAATGTAAATGCGACACTTCCTTGCAAGGAAATAGCGTTTGCAGATGTCTACGTATCGTAGCAATAGAGTTCTAATGCTTCTTAAAACGCGATATCGCACCTCATTTCTATGTTTCATGGTAAGATATAATATGATTTGCGAAGTGTTATGTATTCCTCGTCTACACTTCAAACAAATGTAAATGCGACACTCCTTTGCTAGGAAATAGCGTTTGCAAATGTCTACCTATCGTAGCAATAGTTTTCTAATGCATCTTAAAACGCGATATCGCATCTCATTTCTATGTTTCACGGTAAGATATAATATGATTTGCGAATTGTTATGTATTCCTCCTCTACACTTCAAATGAACGTAAATGCGACACTTCCCTGCAAGGAAATAGCGTTTGCAGATGTCTACGTATCGAAGCAATAGAGTTCAAATGCTTCTTAAAACGAGATATTGCATCTCATATCTATGTTTCATAAGATATATTATTCATTGCGAAGTGTTATGCATTCCTCGTCTACAATTCAAATGAAAGTAAATGCGACACTTCCTTGCAAGGAAATAGCGTCTGCAGATGTCTAGGTATCGTAGCAATAGAGTTCTAATGCTTCTTAGAACGCGATATCGCATCTCATTTCTATGTTTCATGGTAAGAATATGATTTGCGAAGTGTTATGTATTCCTCGTCTACACTTCAAATGAATGTAAATGCGACTCTTCTTTGCTAGGAAATAGCGTTTGCAAATGTCTACCTATCGTAGCAATAGTTTTCTAATGCATCTTAAAACGCGATATCGCATCTCATTTCTATGTTTCATGGTAAGATATAATATGATTTGCGAAGTGTTATGTATTCCTCCTTTACACTTCAAATGAATGTGAATGCGATACTTCCTCGCTAGGAAATAGCGTTTGCAGATGTCTACGTATCGTAGCAATAGAGTTATAATGCTTCTTAAAACGCGATATCGCATCTCATTTCTATGTTTCATGGTAAGATATATTATTCATTGCGAAGTGTTATGCATTCCTCGTCTACGATTCAAATGAAAGTAAATGCGACACTTCCTTGCAAGGAGATAGCGTTTGCAGATGTCTACGTATCGTAGCAATAGCTTTCTAATGCTTCTTAAAACGCGATATCGCATCCCATTTCTATGTTTCATGGTAAGATATAATATGATTTTCGAAGTGTCCTGTATTCCTCGTCTACACTTCAAATGAATGTAAATGCGACACTTCCTTGCAAGTAAATAGCGTTTGCAGATGTCTACGTATCGAAGCAATAGAGTTCAAATGCTTCTTAAAACGAGATACTGCATCTCATATCTATGTTTCATGATAAGATATAATATTCACTGCGAAGTGTTACGCATTCCTCGTCTACGATTCAAATGAATGTAAATGCGACACTTCCTTGCAAGGAAATAGCGTTTGCAGATGTCTACGTATCGTAGCAATAGAGTTCTAATACTTCTTAAAACGCGATATCGCATCTCATTTCTATGTTTCATGGTATGATATAATATGATTTGCGAAGTGTTATGTATTCCTCGTCTACACTTCAAATAAATGTAAATGCGACACTTCTTTGCTGGGAAATAGCGTTTGCAAATGTCTACATATCGTAGCAATAGTGTTCTAATGCTTCTTAAAACGCGATATCGCATCTCATTTCTATGTTTCATTGTGAGATATAATATGATTTGCGAAGTATCATGTATTCCTCGTCTACACTTCAAGTGAATGTAAATGCGACACTTCCTTGCTAGGAAATAGCGTCTGCAGATGTCTAGCTGTCGTAGCAATAGAGTTCTAATGCCTCTTAGAACGCGATATCGCATCTCATTTCTATGTTTCATGGTAAGATATAATATGATTTGCGAAGTGGTATGTATTCCTCGTCTACACATCAAATGAATGTAAATGCGTCACTTCCTTGCAAGGAAATATCGTTTGCAGATGTCTACGTATCGTAGCAATAGATTTCTTATGATTCTTAAAACGCGATATCGCATCTCATTTCTATGTTTCATGGTAAGATATAATATGATTTGCGAAGTATCATGTATTCCTCGTCTACACTTCAAATGAATGTAAATGCGACACTTCCTTGCTAGGAAATAGCGTCTGCAGATGTCTAGGTGTCGCAGCAATAGAGTTCTAATGCCTCTTAAAACGCGATATCGCATCTCATTTCTATGTTTCATGGTAAGATATAATATGACTTGCGAAGTGTTATGTATTCCTCGTCTACGATTCAAATGAATGTAAATGCGACACTTCCTTGCAAGGAAATAGCGTTTGCAGATGTCTACGTATCGTAGCAATAGAGTTCAGATGCTTCTTAAAACGAGATATTGCATCTCATATCTATGTTTCATGATAAGATATAATATTCATTGCGAAGTGTTGTGCATTCCTCGTTTACGATTCAAATGAATGTAAATGCGACACTTCCTTGCAAGGAAATAGCGTTTGCAGATGTCTACGTATCGTACCAATAGAGTTCTAATGCTTCTTAGAACGCGATATCGCATCTCATTTCTATGTTCCATGGTAAGATATAATATGATTTGCGAAGTGTTATGTATTCCTCGTCTACACTTCAAATGAATGTAAATGCGACACTTCCTTGCAAAGAAATAGCGTTTGCAGATGTCTACGTATCGAAGCAATAGAGTTCAAATGCTTCTTAAAACGAGATACTGCATCTCATATCTATCTTTCATGATAAGATATAATATTCATTGCGAAGTGTTATGCATTCCTCGTCTACGATTCAAATGAATGTAAATGCGACACTTCCTTGCAAGGAAATAGCGTTTGCAGATGTCTACGTGTCGTAGCAATAGAGTTCTAATGCTTCTTAAAACGCGATATCGCATCTCATTTCTATGTTTCATGGTAAGATATAATATGATTTGCGAGGTGCTATGTATTCCTCGTCTACACTTCAAATGAATGTGATAGCGACACTTCCTCGCTAGGAAATAGCGTTTGCAGATGTCTACGTATCGAAGCAATAGAGTTCAAATGCTTCTTAGAACGAGATATTGCATCTCATATCTATGTTTCATGATAAGATATAATATTCATTGCGAAGTGTTATGTATTCCTCGTCTGCGATTCAAATGAATGAAAATGCGACACTTCCTTGCAAGGAAATAGCGTTTGCAGATGTCTACGTATCGTAGCAATAGAGTTCTTATGATTCTTAAAACGCGATATTGCATCTCATTTCTATGCTTCATGGTAAGATATAATATGATTTGCGAAGTGTTATGTATTCCTCGTCTACACTTCAAATGAATGTAAATGCGACACTTCCTTGCAAGGAAATAGCGTTTGCAGATGTCTACGTATCGAAGCAATAGAGTTCAAATGCTTCTTAAAACGAGATACTGCATCTCATATCTATATTTCATGATAAGATATAATATTCATTGCGAAGTGTTATGCATTCCTCGTCTACGATTCAAATGAATGTAAATGCGACACTTCCTTGCAAGGAAATAGCGTTTGCAGATGTCTACGTATCGTAGCAATAGAGTTCTTATGATTCTTAAAACGCGATATTGCATCTCATTTCTATGCTTCATGGTAAGATATAATATGATTTGCGAAGTGTTATGTATTCCTCGTCTACACTTCAAATGAATGTAAATGCGACACTTCCTTGCAAGGAAATAGCGTTTGCAGATGTCTACGTATCGAAGCAATAGAGTTCAAATGCTTCTTAAAACGAGATACTGCATCTCATATCTATCATTCATGATAAGATATAATATTCATTGCGAAGTGTTATGCATTCCTCGTCTACGATTCAAATGAATGTAAATGCGACACTTCCTTGCAGGGAAATAGCGTTTGCAGATGTCTACGTGTCGTAGCAATAGAGTTCTAATGCTTCTTAAAACGCGATATCGCATCTCGTTTCTATGTTTCATGGTAAGATATAATATGATTTGCGAGGTGCTATGTATTCCTCGTCTACACTTCAAATGAATGTGATAGCGACACTTCCTCGCTAGGAAATAGCGTTTGCAGATGTCTACGTATCGAAGCAATAGAGTTCAAATGCTTCTTAGAACGAGATATTGCATTTCATATCTATGTTTCATGATTAGATATAATATTCATTGCGAAGTGTTATGTATTCCTCGTCTACGATTCAAATGAATGAAAATGCGACACTTCCTTGCAAGGAAATAGCGTTTGCAGATGTCTACGTATCGTAGCAATAGAGTTCTTATGATTCTTAAAACGCGATATTGCATCTCATTTCTATGCTTCATGGTCAGATATAATATGATTTGCAATGTGTTATGTATTCCTCGTCTACACTTCAAATGAATGTAAATGCGACATTTCCTTGCAAGGAAATAGCGTTTGCAGATGTCTACGTATCGAAGCAATAGAGTTCAAATGCTTCTTAAAACGAGATACTGCATCTCATATCTATCTTTCATGATAAGATATAATATTCATTGCGAAGTGTTATGCATTCCTCGTCTACGATTCAAATGAATGTAAATGCGACACTTCCTTGCAAGGAAATAGCGTTTGCAGATGTCTACGTGTCGTAGCAATAGAGTTCTAATGCTTCTTAAAACGCGATATCGCATCTCATTTCTATGTTTCATGGTAAGATATAATATGATTTGCGAGGTGCTATGTATTCCTCGTCTACACTTCAAATGAATGTGATAGCGACACTTCCTCGCTAGGAAATAGCGTTTGCAGATGTCTACGTATCGAAGCAATAGAGTTCAAATGCTTCTTAGAACGAGATATTGCATCTCATATCTATGTTTCATGATAAGATATAATATTCATTGCGAAGTGTTATGTGTTCCTCGTCTACGATTCAAATGAATGAAAATACGACACTTCCTTGCAAGGAAATAGCGTTTGCAGATGTCTACGTATCGTAGCAATAGAGTTCTTATGATTCTTAAAACGCGATATTGCATCTCATTTCTATGCTTCATGGTAAGATATAATATGTTTTGCGAAGTGTTATGTATTCCTCGTCTACACTTCAAATGAGTGTATTAGGTTGGTGCGTATGAAATGTCGGATTCTCTTTACATGCGGACGTTTTCCTCCCCGTTTTCGTTATATTTTTGTATTTGGCATAACCTCATTCATACTCGTATTGTCCATTGCCAGAGACTCATTTCAACAAAATAGGTTTTCTCGAAGGTCTTCCCTTTTTTATTTCTTTTGAGTTTATTACCGATATGAATTCTGCCGACATTCGCGTCATTTTCTTATATGAGTACAAACTTGGTAATAGTGCTGCAAAAGCTGCACGCAACATAAACCAAGCGTTTGGGGAGAATACGGTTAACGATCGGAAAGTGCAGCGTTGGTTCGAAAAATTTCGGACTGGCGATTTTTCACTGCAAAATGAGCCGCGCGGAAGACCCAAAACGTCTGTAAAGAATGATGACCTGAAGGCTCTAGTAGAAGCGGATCCAGCCGTATCCACGAGGGAACTTGCTATCAGGATGAAAGTTGACCATACAACGATATTGAGACACCTTTCTGAGATTGGCAAGGTTAAGAAGATGGACAAGTGGGTACCGCACGCACTGACAGAGCGAAATAAGCTGGATCGGTTAAACGTATGCTCTTCATTGCTAACCTGATTTCACCGAGAGCCATTTTTTGATCGGATCATTACGTGTGACGAAAAATGGGTTCTTTATGACAATAGAAAGAGGTGT
Source organism: Xylocopa sonorina (assembly GCF_050948175.1). Lineage (NCBI taxonomy): Eukaryota > Metazoa > Arthropoda > Insecta > Hymenoptera > Apidae > Xylocopa > Xylocopa sonorina. Next base: position 295,784 of record NW_027490232.1, read on the forward strand.
GCTCGGTGGCTTGACAAGGATGAGGTTTGTGCCCATACTCCAAGGCCATCGCTTCATCCACGGAAGATTTTGTTCACAGTTTGGTGGAACGCGGCTGGGGTAATCCATTATTCGTTCCTTCGACCTGGGGACAATTACGGCCGAAAAGTACTGCCAGTACATTGATGAGATGCACGATAAGTTAAAAATTGTACTCCCATCGCTTGTGAATCGGCATGGCCCGCTACTGCTCCATGACAACGCTCGGCCGCATACATCGCACAAAACAATTGCGAAACTGAACGAACTGGAATATGAAGTTTTGCAGCATCCACCATATTCACCGGATCTCTCGCCGACCGATTTTCATTTTTTCAAGCATTTAGAGCTGTTTTTAAGGGGCAAACACTATGAAAATGAAGACAGTCTAAAAAACTCGATATCAGAGTTTATTAATTCTAAAGACCAAAATTTTTTTAAAAAAGGCATCTACGCTTTAAAATCTCGTTGGGAGAAGTGTATTGAAGCGAATGGAGCATACTTTGATTGAATAAACAGCTTTTGAAGAAAGATATACAGTTTTATACAATCACTTAAGAATCCGACATTTCATACGCACCAACCTAATAAATGCGACGCTTCCTTGCAAGGAAATAGCGTTTGCAGATGTCTACGTATTGAAGCAATAGAGTTCAAATGCTTCTTAAAACGAGATACTGCATCTCATATCTATGTTTCATGATAAGATATAATATTCATTGCGAAGTGTTATGTGTTCCTCGTCTACGATTCAAATGAATGAAAATACGACACTTCCTTGCAAGGAAATAGCGTTTGCAGATGTCTACGTATCGTAGCAATAGAGTTCTTATGATTCTTAAAACGCGATATTGCATCTCATTTCTATGCTTCATGGTAAGATATAATATGTTTTGCGAAGTGTTATGTATTCCTCGTCTACACTTCAAATGAATGTAAATGCGACGCTTCCTTGCAAGGAAATAGCGTTTGCAGATGTCTACGTATTGAAGCAATAGAGTTCAAATGCTTCTTAAAACGAGATATTGCATCTCATATCTATGTTTCATAAGATATATTATTCATTGCGAAGTGTTATGCATTCCTCGTCTACAATTCAAATGAAAGTAAATGCGACACTTCCTTGCAAGTAAATAGCGTTTGCAGATGTCTACGTATCGAAGCAATAGAGTTCAAATGCTTCTTAAAACGAGATACTGCATCTCATATCTATGTTTCATGATAAGATATAATATTCATTGCGAAGTGTTACGCATTCCTCGTCTACGATTCAAATGAATGTAAATGCGACACTTCCTTGCAAGGAAATAGCGTTTGCAGATGTCTACGTATCGTAGCAATAGAGTTCTAATACTTCTTAAAACGCGATATCGCATCTCATTTCTATGTTTCATGGTAAGATATAATATGATTTGCGAAGTGTTATGTATTCCTCGTCTACACTTCAAATAAATGTAAATCCGACACTCCTTTGCTAGGAAATAGCGTTTGCAAATGTCTACATATCGTAGCAATAGTGTTCTAATGCTTCTTAAAACGCGATATCGCATCTCATTTCTATGTTTCATGGTGAGATATAATATGATTTGCGAAGTATCATGTATTCCTCGTCTACACTTCAAGTGAATGTAAATGCGACACTTCCTTGCTAGGAAATAGCGTCTGCAGATGTCTACGTATCGTAGCAATAGAGTTCTAATGCTTCTTAAAACGCGTTATAGCATCTCATTTCTATGTTTCATGGTAAGATATATCATGATTTGCGAAGTGTTATGTGTTCCTCCTCTACACTTCAGATAAACGTAAATGCGACACTTCCTTGCAAGGAAATAGCGTTTGCAGATGTCTACGTATCGAAGCAATAGAGTTCAAATGCTTCTTAAAACGAGATATTGCATCTCATATCTATGTTTCATAAGATATATTATTCATTGCGAAGTGTTATGCATTCCTCGTCTACGATTCAAATGAAAGTAAATGCGACACTTCCTTGCAAGGAAATAGCGTTTGCAGATGTCTACGTATCGTAGCAATAGAGTTCTAATGCTTCTTAAAACGCGATATCGCATCTCATTTCTATGTTTCATGGTAAGATATAATATGATTTGCGAAGTGTTATGTATTCCTCGTCTACACTTCAAATAAATGTAAATGCGACACTTCTTTGCTAGGAAATAGCGTTTGCAAATGTCTACATATCGTAGCAATAGTGTTCTAATGCTTCTTAAAACGCGATATCGCATCTCATTTCTATGTTTCATTGTGAGATATAATATGATTTGCGAAGTATCATGTATTCCTCGTCTACACTTCAAGTGAATGTAAATGCGACACTTCCTTGCTAGGAAATAGCGTCTGCAGAGGTCTAGCTGTCGTAGCAATAGAGTTCTAATGCCTCTTAGAACGCGATATCGCATCTCATTTCTATGTTTCATGGTAAGATATAATATGACTCGCGAAGTGTTATTATTCCTCGTCTACACTTCAAATGAATGTAAATGCGACACCTACTTGCAAGGAAATAGCGTCTGCAGATGTCTACGTATCGTAGCAATAGAGTTCTAATGCTTCTTAAAACGCGTTATCGCATCTCATTTCTATGTTTCATGGTAAGATATATCATGATTTGCGAAGTGTTATGTATTCCTCCTCTACACTTCAAATGAACGTAAATGCGACACTTCCTTGCAAGGAAATAGCGTTTGCAGATGTCTACGTATCGAAGCAATAGAGTTCAAATGCTTCTTAAAACGAGATATTGCATCTCATATCTATGTTTCATAAGATATATTATTCATTGCGAAGTGTTATGCATTCCTCGTCTACGATTCAAATGAAAGTAAATGCGACACTTCCTTGCAAGGAAATAGCGTCTGCAGATGTCTAGGTATCGTAGCAATAGAGTTCTAATGCTCTTTAAACGCGATATCGCATCTCATTTCTATGTTTCATGGTAAGAATATGATTTGCGAAGTGTTATGTATTCCTCGTCTACACTTCAAATGAATGTAAATGCGACACTTCTTTGCTAGGAAATAGCGTTTGCAAATGTCTACCTATCGTAGCAGTAGTTTTCTAATACTTCTTAAAATGCGATATCGCATCTCATTTCTATGTTTCATGGTAAGATATAATATGATTTGCGAAGTGTCATGCATTCCTCGTCTACACTTCAAATGAATGTGAATGCGACACTTCCTCGCTAGGAAATAGCGTTTGCAGATGTCTACGTATCGTAGCAATAGAGTTATAATGCTTCTTAAAACGCGGTATCGCATCTCATTTCTATGTTTCATGGTAAGATATATTATTCATTGCGAAGTATCATGTAATCCTCGTCTACACTTCAAATGAATGTAAATGCGACACTTCCTTGCAAGTAAATAGCGTTTGCAGATGTCTACGTATCGAAGCAATAGAGTTCAAATGCTTCTTAAAACGAGATACTGCATCTCATATCTATGTTTCATGATAAGATATAATATTCATTGCGAAGTGTTATGCATTCCTCGTCTACGATTCAAATGAAAGTAAATGCGACACTTCCTTGCAAGGAAATAGCGTTCGCAGATATCTACGTATCGTAGCAATAGAGTTATAATGCTTCTTAAAACGCGATATCGCATCTCATTTCTATGTTTCACGGTAAGATATAATATGATTTGCGAAGTGTTATGTATTCCTCCTCTACACTTCAAATGAACGTAAATGCGACACTTCCCTGCAAGGAAATAGCGTTTGCAGATGTCTACGTATCGAAGCAATAGAGTTCAAATGCTTCTTAAAACGAGATATTGCATCTCATATCTATGTTTCATAAGATATATTATTCATTGCGAAGTGTTATGCATTCCTCGTCTACAATTCAAATGAAAGTAAATGCGACACTTCCTTGCAAGGAAATAGCGTCTGCAGATGTCTAGGTATCGTAGCAATAGTGTTCTAATGCTTCTTAAAACGCGATATCGCATCTCATTTCTATGTTTCATGGTAAGAATATGATTTGCGAAGTGTTATGTATTCCTCGTCTACACTTCAAATGAATGTAAATGCGACACTTCTTTGCTAGGAAATAGCGTTTGCAAATGTCTACCTATCGTAGCAATAGTTTTCTAATGCATCTTAAAACGCGATATCGCACCTCATTTCTATGTTTCATGGTAAGATATAATATGATTTGCGAAGTGTTATGTATTCCT